>NC_069503.1:197869155-197971655 GCF_027579735.1 Bombina bombina | reverse complement strand
TCTATCTGTCTGTCTATCTATCTATCTATCTATCTATCTATCTATCTATCTATCTATCTATCTATCTATCTATCTATCTATCTATCTATCTATCTATCTATCTATCTATCTATCTATCTATCTATCTATCTATCTATCTGTCTGTCTGTCTATCTATATATCTATATGCCTGTCTATCTATCTATCTATCTATCTATCTATCTATCTATCTATCTATCTATCTATCTATCTATCTGTCTGTCTGTCTGTCTGTCTGTCTGTCTGTCTGTCTGTCTGTCTGTCTGTCTGTCTGTCTGTCTGTCTGTCTGTCTATCTATATATCTATATGCCTGTCTATCTATCTATCTATCTATCTATCTATCTATCTATCTATCTATCTATCTATCTATCTATCTGTCTATACTATAATCTTTTTACCAATTGAATAAAAGCATAGAATCTGTCTGTCTGTCTATCTATATATCTATATGCCTGCCTATCATCTATCTGTCTGTCTATCATCTATCTATCTATCTATCTATCTATCTATCTATCTATCTATCTATCTATCTATCTATCTATCTATCTATCTATCTATCTGTCTGTCTGTCTGTCTGTCTGTCTGTCTGTCTGTCTGTCTGTCTGTCTGTCTGTCTGTCTGTCTGTCTGTCTATCTATATATCTATATGCCTATCTAT
This sequence comes from Bombina bombina, assembly GCF_027579735.1. NCBI lineage: Eukaryota > Metazoa > Chordata > Amphibia > Anura > Bombinatoridae > Bombina > Bombina bombina. The sequence goes on along the minus strand of NC_069503.1, from coordinate 197,970,978 downwards.
CTATCTATCTATCTATCTATCTATCTATCTGTCTATACTATAATCTTTTTACCAATTGAATAAAAGCATAAGATGAATAATAAAATGTTAAAAGAAAATTACTAACTTTTGTTTTCTAAACTTAAACATAATTGGACTTGGACGAATTTGTTTTGTAGCCAGGTAAAATATTGTGAAGCTAGCCTATTTTTAGGAACTAGAAATGGTGTATTTAAATATAAGTAGAAAAATAACTTGCTAGGAACCAGGGGCAAAACTATAGGATGCCATGAATCTCTGATTCAAAGCATTTGTCAGTGCCTAAACAATTATACTAAGCCTGCTTGGTTACATGAAGTACAAAATCATATACTTTAATTTTGCACTGTAGCTAATGACAGGCAATTTACAGAATATTGATCCTGAAACATTAAAACAACTGATACTTGATTGTAAAATGGCACTGAGAAATGTAACTACTGACAAAAATGTAACATTTAGTACAAAAACCCATCAATATCCGAAACCAATCAAGTATAATTTCTCCTAAAGGCAAATGTAATCTTACAGTGCTGATATATATTATGGCACTTCAGATAGTGAATGAGTTATATATGATGTGTTCAGCATTATATGCAAATCATAATGCAATCAAAATATCAGAATTTTATGCCAGTATTAAAGATGTGAATTCCGACTACAGGGAGTGCAGAATTATTAGGCAAATGAGTATTTTGACCACATCATCCTCTTTATGCATGTTGTCTTACTCCAAGCTGTATAAGCTCGTAAGCTTACTACCAATTAAGCATATTAGGTGATGTGCATCTCTGTAATGAGAAGGGGTGTGGTCTAATGACATCAACACCCTATATCAGGTGTGCATAATTATTAGGCAACTTCCTTTCCTTTGGCAAAATGGGTCAAAAGAAGGACTTGACAGGCTCAGAAAAGTCAAAAATAGTGAGATATCTTGCAGAGGGATGCAGCACTCTTAAAATTGCAAAGCTTCTGAAGCGTGATCATCGAACAATCAAGCGTTTCATTCAAAATAGTCAACAGGGTCGCAAGAAGCGTGTGGAAAAACCAAGGCGCAAAATAACTGCCCATGAACTGAGAAAAGTCAAGCGTGCAGCTGCCAAGATGCCACTTGCCACCAGTTTGGCCATATTTCAGAGCTGCAACATCACTGGAGTGCCCAAAAGCACAAGGTGTGCAATACTCAGAGACATGGCCAAGGTAAGAAAGGCTGAAAGACGACCACCACTGAACAAGACACACAAGCTGAAACGTCAAGACTGGGCCAAGAAATATCTCAAGACTGATTTTTCTAAGGTTTTATGGACTGATGAAATGAGAGTGAGTCTTGATGGGCCAGATGGATGGGCCCGTGGCTGGATTGGTAAAGGGCAGAGAGCTCCAGTCCGACTCAGACGCCAGCAAGGTGGAGGTGGAGTACTGGTTTGGGCTGGTATCATCAAAGATGAGCTTGTGGGGCCTTTTCAGGTTGAGGATGGAGTCAAGCTCAACTCCCAGTCCTACTGCCAGTTTCTGGAAGACACCTTCTTCAAGCAGTGGTACAGGAAGAAGTCTGCATCCTTCAAGAAAAACATGATTTTCATGCAGGACAATGCTCCATCACACGCGTCCAAGTACTCCACAGCGTGGCTGGCAAGAAAGGGTATAAAAGAAGAAAATCTAATGACATGGCCTCCTTGTTCACCTGATCTGAATCCCATTGAGAACCTGTGGTCCATCATCAAATGTGAGATTTACAAGGAGGGAAAACAGTACACCTCTCTGAACAGTGTCTGGGAGGCTGTGGTTGCTGCTGCACGCAATGTTGATGGTGAACAGATCAAAACACTGACAGAATCCATGGATGGCAGGCTTTTGAGTGTCCTTGCAAAGAAAGGTGGCTATATTGGTCACTGATTTGTTTTTGTTTTGTTTTTGAATGTCAGAAATGTATATTTGTGAATGTTGAGATGTTATATTGGTTTCACTGGTAAAAATAAATAATTGAAATGGGTATATATTTGTTTTTTGTTAAGTTGCCTAATAATTATGCACAGTAATAGTCACCTGCACACACAGATATCCCCCTAAAATAGCTATAACTAAAAACAAACTAAAAACTACTTCCAAAACTATTCAGCTTTGATATTAATGAGTTTTTTGGGTTTATTGAGAACATGGTTGTTGTTCAATAATAAAATTAATCCTCAAAAATACAACTTGCCTAATAATTCTGCACTCCCTGTAATTTCCTCATGTGATAGGATCCTAAGGGAAAGTTCCCTTTGTGGTGCAAAAGGCATAAGGGTTCATGGCCATTGTGCTTATGGGGGCAATATCTTAGTCTGGCATCTTCTCATAAAGATCCTGATGATGAAAGATTCTCCAGCTTGGGGCTGAACTCTCTGAATGCTCTAAGAAAAAGGGAAGAACCTAGAAGAGCGATGAAGTATGCCTCCCATAAAGCTCTCCACTCAGATGATATGATTTAAAAGGATGTTGTAGCACTGCAAGATCCCTCACAAGAATCTAGACAGGGAGATTTTGCTATATATCTCTAAGGAGCATTCCCTTATGTGAACGAGAGACAAGCTCAGTGCAATATAGCACTGCATGACAAGAGTTTTTTTAAACTTACACTTTGTGCTTTGTATTTTTATTACTTTGGGCTTCAAACTCGATCCTTTAAGTTGTATTAGTTTTAAGATTTGCACTTTCTATTTTGTATTTTAAGGCATTCTGTGTACAGCGGTGATTCTGTGCTACTTTAACAAATGAGGATAATACTTTGTATATTTCTGTTTATCTTTTACAGATTACATTGCGTTTGTATTTGTTCTGTTGTAAAATATTAAACTGGCATTTTCTCTGGGCTTAACAGAGGAGTTCCCAGGTTGTGTTTTAAGCTTTCTCACAATTCTCACCATATGCTCAAAAGCACTTTAAAATAGCTGGTCTCGCTGATTTATATTTTCAGCTGTATACAGATGATGTTTGCTCAAAATTCACAATACACTTATTAAACTGACAGAAAAGAAAATGTATACTAAACTAGAGGCAAAAGCAAGTTACATTGAAATTAAAACATTTCAGTCTGCATATAATTTCTATCCAAGCTGGAGATTCTTTGACCATAGGGCCCATAGAAAGTAAGAAGCTTTCTGAGATAAAGAATCGCACAGGGGAAACTGAAGTTTTTAAGGACATGCATCCCAATTTAAAAAAAATGATTGATTCAGATAGAGCATACAATATGAAACAACTTTCTTATTTTTTTATCATGTTTGCTTCATTCTCTTGGTTTCCTTTGTTGAAGAAGCAGAAAAGCACTGCTGGGAGCTAGATGAACACATCCGGTGAGCCAACGACAAGGGGCATATACATACAGACACTAATCAGAAGCTAGATCCCAGAATTGCTTTGCTGCTCCTGAGCCTACCTACATATGCTTTTAAACAAAAGCCACCAGAATAACAATCAAATGAAATAATAGAAGTTAACTAGAAAATTGTGTGCTCTATCCAATAATGAAATAAACATTTGGGGTTTCATATCTCTTTAACAGGGGAGCACTTGACACTGATATAAATTCTCAGTTTGCAGCAAATTAAACTGAAAAGTTTTCACAACAATTTAACTTGGATTTGCTTCTAGTTTAGTATACATAAGTCTTCTGTCAGATAAATAAATGTATTATGAATTTTGAGCAAACTTTACCTGCATACAGCTGGCAAGATAAATTATTTAAATTAGGTGTAAAATTCTTAGAGCATATCATGAGAATTGTGAGAGAGACTGAAACAGACCCTGGGAACTCCCCTGTCCCTCCCACTTTCTGAAACAGATTTATTTTACATGGAAAAAAAAATAAAGTGCAATGTAATTCTAAATAAACTGCTTAATACAGAATCTAACTGCATTAAAATACAAATGAGAAATTGCAAAGCTTAAATATAATACAATTTATAGGACCCAATCTTAGGTAAAGTAGTATAAAATACAAAGCATGAAGTGTAACAAAACTCTCATGGCATGCAGAAAACAGGGAGTGCTCCTTGGAAAAGTATAACAAAATCTGCCTTTTTAGAATCTTGTGAGAGATCTCACAGTGCTGGAGGAACATTTTATATCATCTCATCTGACCAGAGAGCTTTAAATCATCAGGACCATAATGAGCACAATATGGCAGCTGTGCTTAAAATAAAATGTTTGTAATAAAGTTGTACATTCATTTATCAAGCTGTGAATGCAGCTTCGGAGCCTTTACGGTGTAGGCTTTAAAAACCGTTGCTTCTTAACCTCTACATCACATCAGAGATGGTGGGGATAAATCATCCAAGACTGATTCTTCTTTGGATGATTGACAAGTCCTAAGCAATGCTAAATTCAAGCTCTAAATGCGGTCAGACAGGTACCCAGGCTTTATCTACCTGCTAGTTAATAAATGGGGAGTTTAATGCTTAAGTCATATTCACATTCTTGAGCCTCAGTATGGTCTCATGGAAAGAAGTTAAGTTTCATCTAAGGAGATATATAAATTGGAAAGTTTTTAAAAATTGTATGCTGTGTCCAAATCATGACATTTTCACATTCCCCACATTCCATTAAGTGCTGATCATGATTAACTGTTGCTGACAACACTAAGCATGTGTGTACATCTCAAGAGATTTTCCAATATAGCATGTTCTATCACAATTTATGTTACCTAAACTGCATAGGATGTCAACAAAAAAACAACAACACTTTTATGATATAAAATGAACTCAATAAAGTTTTGTGAATGCCAGCTGCTGCTTAAATGTTACAGGTTGAGATGTATCAAATATATAAATCTTGAATTATGTTTGTTGATCAATAGCCTGTAATTTAAATTGATAACACCAATACAGGAGCATCCAAGGGGATTATTGTGTCTGAGTGATCCTCTACAATATGATTTCTGTTAACAAACATGTTCACATGTTCACTCAGTAACAGTGGTTGTCTGGCCAAGATTGAGGATAAGGTGGAGGACAAGGGTGCAATATCAGCCTATTCCTTCCCTGATCTGAGTATGCATTGCAAATAATACCATTAACGTATGCTATAAGGATTACTAGTGCTTCTGATTGTGTTGTAATGGAGGTGAACTGCATCAACATGGAATCTTACCCAACTCATTGCGACATTGGTCATTTAGATGTTTGTTACCCATTGTGTAGGTTCAGCAGGATATTAAAGGGACATGAAACCCCAAATTCTTATTGCATGATTCAGGTAGAGCATACGATTTTAAACAACTTTGCAGTTTACTTCTATTATCAAATTTGCTGCTCTCTTGCTATCATTTGTTAAAGGTGCAGCAATGCACTACTGGTTGTTAACTGAACACATGGGGTGAGCCAATGCCAATATGCATATATATGCAGCCACCAATCAGCAGCTAGCACCCAGGTGCTTTGCTGTTCCTGAGATTACCTAGATAAACTATTCAATAAAGAATAACAAGAGAAAGAAACAAATTAAATAATAGAAGTAAATTGGAAAGTTGTTTAAGATTGTAAGCTCTGTCTGAATCATGAATGTTTATTTATGACTTTACTTTCCCTTTAAGTCTTAACTATGCTGTTGTCAGAAATTACCAACTCAGTTTTCAGATTCTGAATAACAGTTTCAAGCCGATAGGGAGTAGCTAACTGTTAAGTCATGAAACAACTGCTTCAACAAGAAATGATCTATTAAGGGGAATATCTAAGGTTAACTAGAGTGAAGAAGTATGAGAAAAGGTATTTTCTCTGAAGGATAAGATGCACACAGGTAACATTTTACAACAGAATCAGTGACTGGCACTAGGGGTATAAATGCAAAACATCCGTTTGTCAGACCATAAGATCAGAAATTATGATTAGCTAATGCCTTTCTAAATGCTGTGTTTATCATTAGAGGTTTGCTCTGTAGGAGAATATAGAATTATATAGAAAAAAAATTGAGCTGTTCCAAGATTAAAGGGACAGTCAACACCAGAATTTTTGTTGTTTAAAAAGAAAGATAATCCCTTTATTACCCATTCTTCAGTTTTGCATAGCCAACACAGTTATATAAATACACTCTTTACCACTCTGATTTCCTTGTATCTAACCCTCTGCAAACTGCCCCCTTATTTCAGTTCTTTTGACAGACTTGCTTTTTAGCCAATCAGTGCTCACTCCAGGGTAACTTCACATGCACTGAGCTCAATGTTACCTATATGAAACACATGAACAAATGCCCTCTAGTGGTCAAAATGCATTCAGATTAGAGGCAGTCTTCAAGGTCTAAGAAATTAACATATGAACCTCCTAGAATTAGCTTTCAACTAAGAATACCAAGAGATCAAAGCAAGATTGGTGACAAAAGTAAATTGTAAAGTTGTTTAAAATGACATTCCCTATTTAATTAATGAAAGTTTTTTTGGACTTGACTGTCCCTTTAAGCATTGGATAACACAGCTCTTTTATAAGTCAGCATTCAGTGACAGCTGTGTTGGTGTAGCTCTTATATAGTGCAGCATACATCATAGTACTTCACATACATATCTGGAGCACATCAGCCCGATTATGCCAGGCGTCCACCTCTCTGGGGCTAAAAAACCCCAAATGTCTCTAAAGGAAAATAAATAATCCAAAGAGCTTCATAAACAGTCTGCAAACCAAACGGATTGTTCCATGAGACCAGATAGAGGTTGGATCATCTCATAGCACCACTAGCCAATTGAGAGTGTGGAGTGCAGAAGGCTGTTTGGTGAGTGAAGCGCTCAAATAAACAATAACTGTTAATTTATGGTTCTCAGTTACTTGTTGCTTAGGTTGTAATGTCTAACAGGGAAATAGCAGGGAGTCACACATAAAGAGAAGAGTAGCAGCAATATTAACTACGATAGACTTCATGGTCACCAGCATATATAAAAAAGAGAATAGAGAATATACTAAGGTCTGTTGGCTAACTCAATGGGTAGTCTTTATTCTGACTACAACCTCAGCAGGGAAAAGTTCAGACATTCCTGGATAAAAAAAAATGCCAAATCCCAGACAGACACTGCCAATGATGTTAATGATAGAAAAGCTGATAGCTAGAAATAAATGGCAGATAACATGCTAAAAAAATATTTAGGATATAAATCACATATATATATTTTTAATCATGGCATTTATATACCAATACTTATTTGTCCAGGTGTTAGTTTGGATTTACGTATACACCAATATATGTTTATTGTAAAACTATTTTATTTTCAGTAACTGTCTCAGTTTTAAACACCTATAAAAATTGTGTTTTCCCCCCCATAAATTAGCTTGAGAAAGGAGAATTAAGAATACTATGTGATTTATCTCCTATGGCTAGAAATGAGCAGACAATCAGATGTGCTGGTAATTGCAAGCCGTGGATTTTATCCTTGATTTGATGCTATGGATTGAGCAATTTTCCAAATCACTAATTCTTCAGCAATGCATTTACCACAGGCATCTGTTGAATACCAAGGCTTGTGAGTGAGCAGACACAATGCTGACATTTTCTGGGCACAACTTTCACTGCATATATTAATTATGAACAGCTTATGTGAGTAGTAACAAGTGATCGAGCAGCAATAACATTTTAATGTAATATTTATTTGTATCAGTTTAATTCTAAATTTAGCTGTTAAATATAATAACAAAAGTGAGGATCCTGAACTCAGACTAAATTGTGATAAAATATAAGGGTGCACACAGGGTGCTGTTATTTTATCCCCTTTTTTGATAACGCTACTATAATAGGAGGCCTCTATGAGGGAGGGAGGTTGTAATAGTGCGGTCTTGCCCCTGGCAGTGAGACCCATGCTATTATGGGCTAAAAACCCTTAACGACCAGTGACGTACAAGATACATTGTGGTTGTTAATGGGTTAAAGCAGTGTTTCTCAATTCCAGTCCTCAGTTTACATGGGGAAATAATCAGCTGACCAGTAACCATGGTTACTAACCTGCTCTCACCCATCAGCTGATTATTTCACCTGTGCTCTAGTTCAGATATGAAAATCTGGCCTATTAGAGGTCCCAAGGACTGGAATTGAGAAACACTGATTTAAAGGATGATAAAAAAAGAGTATAATCGTATAATCAACAGATGCAAATAAAAAGACAATCCAATAACACTTAGTATGTTTCTTTTTCTGACAAATTTCCTGGTATCATGTGACAGCCATACTCCAATCACAAAACTCATATACGTTTAGACTCTTAAAGGGACATGATACCCAAATATTGAAGAATTTGAAAGTGATGTAGCCTGGCTGTAAAAAGCTGACTAGAGAATATCACCTGAACATCTTATGTAAAAAAGGAAAATATTTTTCCTTAAATTTGTATTCACACCCCACTGTAAAGAGACTCTAGCCCCATGAGTGTGTATCTGGCATGTGCAGGCACAGTCATGTTATTTTCCTATTCAGTTTAAGGAAGATTAAGGAAGTTCACTGTGGAATCTCATGAGATTTAAGTGAGATTTAAAGGGACAGTCTAGGCCAAAATAAACTTTCATAGAGCATGTAATTTTAAACAATTTTCCAATTTACTTTTATCACCAATTTTGTTTTGTTCTCTTGATATTCTTAGTTGAAAGCTTAACTAGGAGGTTCATATGCTAATTTCTTAGACCTTGAAGGCCACCTCTTTTCAGAATGCATTTTAACAGTTGTTCACCACTAGAGGGTGTTAGTTCACGTATTTCATATAGATAACACTGTGCTCATGCACATAAAGTTATCTGGGAGCAGGCATTGATTGGCTAAACTGCAAGTCTGTCAAAAAAACTGAAATAAAGGGGCAGTTTGTAGAGGCTTAGATACAAGATAATCACATAGGTTAAAAGTATATTATTATAACTGTGTTGGTTATGCAAAACTGGGGAATGGGTAATAAAGGGATTATCTATCTTTTAAAACAATAAAAATTCTGGTGTAGACTGTCCCTTTAAGTGAAATCTCACACGAACACAGCAAAGCAATGCAAGAGCTCAGCGGCTTTACAACAACTGAAGTATAACTGTTTACAGAGCACTTACTCTGGTGAGCTGGAGACATTTTCAGGTAAAATATCTTCCCTTTTTTACATAGAGATGTTTAGGTAATATTTTGATGTCAGCTTTTTACATATATGCTGCATCACTTTCAAGTCATTTAGCAAATGTGTATTATGTCCCTTTAACTTTGCACGTGTTCAGCAATTGAAATGTACCCAAATGCATTTTTTAATCATCTCTATCTATATGTATCATACAGTTTGAATTCACACACAAAAATGTCATATAGCTGCTTGGATGTCCACAATTTCATATCAATTTCAGTCATTTTATAATCAACATATTTAAGCCCCCAAACATTTATTTGTAGTATTGCTGTAGGTGTTTGATTGAGTAATTTCTATTAAATTTGTAAATACACTTTAATAAATGAATAAGACACTTTAAAACAAATATAATAGTTTAAAATGTGTCTTTTTTCCAATTTTCAAAGTTACGAAAGGGGACCTAAAATTGCTCAGGTATGATCCTATTTAATTTGTGTATAATTGGCATTTAAAAATATGTGCTAATTAAAAAGGTATTGAGCATGTGTGAATAACTTTAACACTGAAAAAACAGCCAAGAAACTGCAATAAAAAAAAGTAAAAAATGAGCTAAATTTGAAAAGTTAAAAAAATAATTTGGAAAGTTGCTAAAAAAAGTGTTTTCTTTTTTAATGGAGTATCAGTGTCAAATTTTTCCCATGCAAGGTACAGGTGAGATTTTTTTTTAGCACAAATACATTTGAAATGAGTAAAACATATCTATTTAGCGAGCTTCATACATTTATATAGTTTTCTATGTTGTAATGCTGTAGTTATTTTTTTTCTCGCTTCGCTAAAATCCTGCCCTTATTTCTCATCTGTCAGTTAGAGCTCCTGGTCTGGGCTTACTGCAGATTTTTTGTCCGTACTCTGTGGTCTTTCAGGAGGTGTAAGATTTCCTGAATTTTTAAGAGCCGGTTTATTTTATTTTAAACTTTATTGCTTAAAGTTATTGGTGTGTTTTTCCTATAGGCGGTCTTTATTGCATTCTATAATTGTTTCCCACTTTTCGTTTCGGACTTTATTGCTCGAAGTCCCTGCTTACTTATATATTTGTTGTGTTCTTTAAAGATACATACAGTGTATTTATTATTTTGGTAATTTCTGTATGCTATACAACAATGGAACATATAGGATCTGTCCCCATTAATTTGGATCCTTTAGAGGGTAAATCCTCTAATCACTTATAAAAGTATTTTTTGTAAACTGATTCCTATTACTCCACTAGTTCAGCTATGTAATTCATGTATGGATCACCTTATGCATTCTAAAAAGTTCAATGCTGCTCTTGCCTCTAAAGGAATCTGTTCTCCCTCTGTACTGTCCAAGTAAGACCAATAGAGTCTTTGACACACAACCTACAGTTCATTTATCAATCCATTCTGAATCTTTTAAGATTAGTCTTTTGATGGTGAAGTACTTTCTGATGATCAGGAGTCAGTTGCTGATCAGGATACAGAATTCTCCTCTTTTATGTTATATGTTAAACAATTTTATTTAATTTTCAAACCTTCTGTTAAGACACCAGAGTTTTTTCCCGTTCCAGAGGCGATAAATGAAATAATTACCAAAGAGTGGTCCAAGCCTGGTCTTCCTTTTAACCTAATTTATGCATTTAATAGAATGTTTCCTTTAGCAACTGATAGTGTGGAGGGAATGTATTCCAAATGAGAATGGCACCATCTCCACCTTGGCAAAATGCACTACTATCCTTTTAGAGGATATTACTCCCCTTAATGACCCTATAGACAGAAAATTAGAGTCCCCCAATCTGGATAATCTTCTGGTAAGGGATATATTACACATTTTTCAGAAGGCCTGGTCTAAATCTGTAAAAAGATCCTTGGGTGCTAAACATAGTTTCTCAAAGGTACAGCATGGGCTTCAGATCAAGTCCTCCAAGAGGGAGATTTATTCTGTCCCAAGTCCCAAATAACCCAGTGAAATAGTAATAGTTCCAGTTCCTATACTTGAACAAGGCCAGGGTCCCAAGAAAAATGGAAATTTCAGGCCTATTCTGGATTTGAAAACTCTAAACAAGTTCCTTGGGGTTCCTACTTTCAAAATGGAAATAATCCAGACTGTCCTTCCCCTTGTTCAACAAGGGCAATATATGTCCAAGATAGATTGAGGGATGCTTACCTTCATATACCTTTCTACAAAGATCATCATCAGTTCCAATGTTTTGCCTATCAGGACAAACATTTTCAGTTTGTTGCTCTTCCATTTGATCTGAGTACTACTCCCAGAAGTTTTACAAAAGTTATAGGAATGCTCTTGTCTTTAATAGGAGCTCAGGTTTTTTTTGTAGCTCCATACTTGCATGATATCTCGGTACAGGTTCCATCTTTACCTTTAGCGGTATCTAATACCAACAAGATTTTGTTGTTTCTTCACAATCATGGTTGGAAAATCAGCATTCCAAAGAGTTCTCTATCTCCTCAAACCAGAGTCTTCTTTCTAGGAGTTATTGAGACTTTCCTTGACAGATCAAAGGAGGGCAAAGTTGCAGACAACATGCTTTGAGACTTCAGTCTCTCCCCAATCCTAATAAAAATTAGCCTTATGCATGGAAGTATTATTGCTCCTTCAAATGCCATTCAGTTTGCCCAGTTTCATATGAGACCTCTTCAATTATGCGTGTTATGTCAGTGGTGCAAAGGCTACACCCAACTTTCTCAAAGGATCCTTTTAGATCCCATAACAAGGAAGTCTCTGTTCTGGTGGATAGAAAACCAATTCATTTCTCTGGGGGCTTTTTTTTCTACCTAACTTGGGCAATAATCACGACCAAGTCCTGGAGATTTTCCAGTGGGCTGCAGCAGCTGGGGCGGGAAAGCAACAATTTAAAGGGTTGATTAATGGATGCAATTGGGTTATAGGATGCCTAAATAACATCAATCTGGACTTTTTATTTAATGCAAAGTAATATAATTTAATTCTGAAAAATTATTGGGGAAGGGGTATCCCAGTAATCCCCTTTGAGAAAAATGGAGCATGTGAATTCTACGGACTCAACGGAAAATAGGGCTGGTCTTCATATTTTTCCAGGGCTGCTTTTTATTCCCAGTCCAGCCGTGATCACAACAGATGCAAGTCTCTTGGGTTGGGGTGCAGTTTTGGGGTTCAGGAGTGCACAAGAATTTTGGTCTACTCAGGAGGCAAGGTTACCAATAAATATTCTAGAATGACATGTAATTTTCAGGGCCTTTCATAGCTGACCTCTCCTGAAAGAAGAGGCTTATCTGCGTTTCCAATCAGATAATGTCATAGAGGTGGCATATATCAGTCATCAATGGGATGAGGTAGTTGAAATCTTAATTCAGGCCAGCCAGAAAGCCTGTTATGAAAATAATATATTATAACATCTGGAAAGTTTTTATTACCTGGTGTGAGAAAATTGGTTCTAGCTAGTATTCTTTTAGAATTCTTCAATTTTTACAAGAGGGCTTAGATAAGGGTTTGTCTGCTAGCTCTTTAATGGTCAGATTTAAGCTCTGTCTGTATTATACCACAATGAAATTGCAAAACTTCCTGACATTCAGAAATGTATTCAAACTGTAACCCTCACATAAACTCCTCCATGTAACCTTATATTTGGTTCTAAGAGTTTTGCAGGTCTCTCCATTTGAACCACTGAATAGTTTGGACATTTAATGATTCTTTTGGCAATATAATCTACCAGAAGATTTTCTGAATTGTCTGCTCTTTCCTATGACCCTCATTATTTGATTTTACCAGGATAAGGCTTTTATAATGACACGATTGTTCTTTTTCTTTGTCCTAATCCTCAAAATTCTAAAGAAAGGCTTCAACATAATTTAGATGTAGTTTGAGCTTTAAAATTTTACCGGCAGGCTACAACGATTTTTGATAATTCTCTAATTTATTCATTCATTTCTCTGGTCCACGCAAATGCCAGAAGGCCACAGACATTACTTTAGCTTCCTGGTTAATACTCTTAATTTACAATGCTTACTTGGAGGTGGGAAAGTTTCCCCGAAAACATATTACAGCTCATTCTACTAGATCAGCTTCCACTTCCTGGGCATTTAAAAATGAGGTTTCTGTTGAAAAAAATTGCGAGGCAGCAACATGTTCATCCTTACATACTTTTACAAAATTCTACCTCTTTGATGTTTTTGTTTCTTCTGAGGCAGATTTTAGTAGGAAAGACCTCCAGGCAGCAGTCACTGGGAATTAGGTGCCTGCCTTTCAAAAAAATGTTTGCCCTTCCCAAATTATTTGTGGACTCCACTGTATAGGGATTAGTTCCCATGAGTAATGGATTGTAGACTCTCACCACCTTATGGAAAGAAAATAAATTTATGCTTACCTGATAAATTAATTTCTTTCATTGTGGTGAGAGTCCACGAGCCATGCTCAATTTAATTAATTATTAAAAAAATTCTTACAGTAGTTCTAATTTGCACCTCCTTTTTTCCTGCCTTGTCCTTTCCTTTCCTTTTTTTTGTTAATCCTCCTTGTTTGGCTATACGTCACACTGGCATACCAGTGAGGTGGGTGGTATAAAGTACTCTTGAAAGTTTTGGGAACCTTTGTGTCCTCCTAGTGGCCAGGAGTTGAGTCCCAGGAGTAATAGATTGTGGAAGCTCACCACCATAAAAGAAAGAAATTTATCAGGTAACCATCATTTTTTTTTCTCCAAGACTAAATGAAATAAACTTAAGAATAAAAGAATTGTTTCATATTTTCAATTCCCTAGAGACTAAATAATGCTCATGAAACCTAACAGCCCAATATAAATAGCTTGCAATGAACCTACAGACCTATGATAATTGTCATGTTATTTTTGTTTAAAATGTCAAACCTGTTTCTTAGGTTGTTAAAGTATCTTTTAGCTATTGATTCCCAGTTGAATTGAATTTGTTTAGTCTGTCAGCATGTTGAAAACAACTGGGAATGTACGCTAGTGCAGAAGGTATACAGTGCTCAAGGCTAAATGCAAATGAAATAATTTGCATGAAGTCCCGTAGGTTTTAATTGCCTTAGAAAGGGCCAGCACTATAAACAAGTCAAATGTAGTTTAAGACAGTATGCTAGGCTGTTTCTATACTTCATGGCATTTTTGCTAATCATTTCTCTGAAGTATATCACAATAAACTATTCTTATGTCCAAGTCTATGTTTCTTTTTTGTACTAATTGTGTATAAAGCCAAAATTATTATATATTCTATATATTACAATATGCACCACTTAGTTTGTTTGCTTTGTTTCATCTACTCTATTTTGGAATATATCATTTTGATTTCTCTCACATGATATTCTCTATATCATCTTGTGATTAGGCATTAAATAGTTTGCATACACATGAAGAATAGAGACAAATGCACTCAACAGACATTGGAAAAAGATTGAAAAACATCTGGTAGATGGGATACTGTTCACTCAGGGTGCAGTCGATTTTAGTTCTCTGTGTATTTCACAGAAGAGAAGCCCAGTGCATTTGCATCTCTCTAGACATGTGAGCAAGACGACCATGACTCAATTTCCCTCTATTACTTTGAGTGATTACATCCAAAGTCATTTTCATACACTTGATGAAGAGCGAGACCTGCACTCAACTGAGAAGGAACAAAACTGAAGAACTCTGGGTAAGAACAAACTGAAGAGGCTATTTAAGAGTTGTGATGGAATAGTGTCTATTCATGCAGCATTTGCATTCACTCATTAAATCTTTTACAGAGGAAAAATCTCCTGTAACAAATATATTTTGAAAAAGTCTAAAATAGGTTTTCAGGAAGTCAAGACTATTGAAATAAAAAAGCTCAAGAGTGGTAGAAAAAGTGAGGCAACAGTGTTTTCTGATGCATTTGAATACTGGTTTAAGAGTATACACTGTGAAAATCTTCTCATAAAAATGCCATGACCAGGTTTACTAATGATTTCTAATGGTTTGGATTAACCTTCATACTAAAATCCTTGTTGAATAAACTTGCTAGAACCCAATGCCTTTTTCACAATATCCTATACCAGGGGTGTCAAACCTATGGCATGAAAAAAAATAATTGATAGTACACCACCTCTACACAATCACCATACTGCTAGCCACTCTACATCACTAGCCTTGGCTGCTACTAGCATTCAGACTACTGTTTCTGCTTAGGTAATGATTTGAGAACTACAACTACCAGCATGCTGCCTTGTAGTATGAATCATTAGGTATGTGCTCCAATTCTTTAGTAGTGACATGGGGTGAAAGGCATGCAGCAAACTAGCAGCCTTAGAGATGGAGCAAGTAGTCAGTTGCAGATCAGTGTGAGACAGATGTCACAAATAAAAAGGGGCTTCTGTAAAGATACCAACTAACACCACTGCAAAAGGGCCTTATTGTCTTTAAAGATACCCACTGGCACCAAAGAAATCCCAATTCTAAAGATAATAAAGGACCTTACTTTCTGTTAAGGTATCCACTGGCACTAATGCAGAGTGTCTTTAACCCCACTCTGTAGTATTAGTAATTTCAATACATGTAAATGCTAATTTATAAATGTTTGTGAGCTCTGTAAGTATTTATAAATTAATGTGAACAGGATGGGAAATATAATTGTTGTATATATACGGTTTCCACCTTTCCTGGCAGAAAATACTGGTCAGGATCAATGGTATACGTTTTCATTAATAATTATACTGTATAAATCAGGAACTAAAGCTGTTAGGACTGTTAGGACTTATAAATAGATTCTAACACACGTAGAAGAAGTTTGACCATGATAGCATATTTATTTATAAACTTTATTTTTAACCTTGACCTGAACTTTTAAAATACTGGTCATGTTGGTAAAATACTGGCTAGATGGCAACCCTAATCATAAATATTACATTGCAATCTAAATTTTAGAATTTGCACAATTTTGACTTTCTTAATCTTTTTTAATCTAAACTATAATTTGAGCCTCATTCTTCAATATTTTGACTCTATCTTTTTCAAAACAAACTTTTCAGATGTTTACTTAAATTTACCTCATAAATATTTTATACTATATGTAAAGTCTTAACAATACATTCAGAAATCTACCAGTACCAGCTTTATCCTGGATTTAAAGTAAAGAAAGTTTGACAAATGTATTCAACATACTGGTAATGGATTTGGATAATGACTGACAGGAATGGAAAACTGGAGTTATTTAGTATGGAATAAATTGCACATATATTGAGCACATTTTAACACTGTCCATATGAGTAGAAAGCCTCAGAAATGCATTGAAATTAATACTACATACAGATAAAGTGTAGGTACAGAATATATAATATTATAGAGGCTTAGAATGTTCTGTACAAGACCTTTAAGGGCCGATTTATCAATGCTTCAACTGATAATAAGATGGAATCTCGCGTCAAATTAGACGCAAAGTTGATCCACCGTAGTTAACAAAGCGTCAAGATTGTCAAATGTTGAAATATGTGACATAATATATGCTCCCGCAATATCAATCCGACGCAGATCGATGCTTGTGTTATTCAAGCGAATACTGATCATCCGCTGTCACATTCGACTCTATTGCCAATTTATCAAACATTCAACAGGTACACTCGCATATATTCCGGCACAGCGTACCTATCGTTCAAACTGCCACCCTTGAGGCCGCGAATGACATAGAAATTAATGGGAGTCTGAAAACACAGAAGGGTTATGTTCGATGAACACAGAAGGGTTATGTTCAATGCAACAAGACAATGAAGCATATTAGATAATAAAAGTAAATTATGGAAATGTTACCCTACTTATGGATTATGTTACATCTTTGTCTCTGATTACAAAGCAAGGGGACAATATTATTGCTCCAAATTTGGTGCAAAGTATTGCTCCAAATTTGGTGCACTAGTAGATATAGGGATACAAATGAAATAAATACATGACAATTTATGGATTATGTTACTTCTTTGTCTCTCATTACAAAGCTAGGGGACAATATTATTGCTCCAAATTTGGTGCAAAGTATTGCTCCAAATTTGGTGCACTAGTAGATATAGGGATAAAAATAAAATAAATACATTACATAATATTGCCAACTTCCTTTTTTTGAATCTATTTGCACCATGTTTAACGCATGTAATACAAGTCCCACTCTCCAATTTGCACCAAATTTGACGCAATACTCAAACTCCTAAACAACCCACAAACTTGTAAAGTTTTCCACAACTTCTTATTGGTAAATTAATAATCACGTGATTAATTAAATCAGCCAATCTGATTGAAATATAAATTTTCTACTATCACTAACAAATCAAATTGCTCTATATTTGAATCATTGATCACTCATCAGAACTTGTAAGTTCCATTTGTTACATTCTGTATTATACTTTAAAACTATGTATATGTGAAATGAGTATTAAAGATATACATTATTACACACAGTGTAATATTTCTGACAATGATTTTAATAATCGAATAATGTTTGATTCAATATAATCTTAAACTGATAGCTCAAAGGAATAGTCTACCTAACATTAAACTGTCATAAATCAGATACAGCAGAAATTAAAATCATCTCTTTACTGTAATGCTATTTTCAGTGTTTTTCTTCCTTCTCTTGAATTTCATTTTCATTAAGAAATGTCATCTTAAATGCCAGCCCATTTTTTAACACCTGTGTAGGGGTGGTGTTTCAAACTACACTGCAATCAGGAAGTGTTACACAGGTGCAGAGAGAAAACTGGCCTAGCTCTTAAAATATCCATTGATTGCAAATAAATACATATGAAACTCTGATTACATGTTATAATCGCAATTATTCTTGCTCAGAATAATTATATATTTACACTTTATACATATAGTGGTATAAATAAACACAGAGATATGAAAGACAACATTGTTTAGAACAAAAAAAGGAATTTAGGGACGTAAATATGTTTGCAAAAGATTTCTGACATAACAAACACACACACACACACATATATATATATATATATATATATACACATACAAGTATGTGCAAAAATATATGGACAAATTCTAGCATTAATAATCATTTTTAAAAAAGAAAAAATACAAATACACATTCATTTATGTGAATATATATCAGATTTTTTGTATAACAAATAAATAAAAAAATAACTTTCTATGAGATATGATTGTTCAGGTATAAATCTAGATGAAAAATAAAAGATTAGCTTTAGAGAAATGTGCTTGTTCATGGACAGTAATGAAATGGTATAAATAAAGTTGGATAAAACAGAATATCCTCAACATCGATTACTCTTATTTATCAACAGTCCGATGCTCATCGCACCGTACTTGTCAGGTTAGGTAAAGTCTGGAATCAGACCCAAATGCCAGAGTGAACTTAAATAACACTCTGGCACACTGAGTAAAACCCAGGACGTGACCCCACGACAACTTCTATAAAACAACGTACTCACACAGGAAGAATGGATCTCTAGAGATTCAGAAAAGGATACCAGGAAGCTTGATGGTAGGTAGTGAGGGGCCAGGCCCAGGCGTAGTCAGACCAGCAGAAGACGACAACAGAAGTTCAGGCAGTTTGGGATTTAGACAAAAGAGTAATCAGTGAAGCAGTGGTCAGCAACTTGAAATCAGGCAATACAGGGTTAAGCAAATATGTAGTCAGAGAAGCAGAGTTTGGCAACTTCTAATCAGGTAATACAGGGTTAAGCAACAGCGTGGTCTGTGAAGCAGAGTTTGGCAACTTGTAATCAGGCAGTTCAGGTTTAAGCAAGAGCGTGGTCTGTGAAGCAGAGTTTGGCAACTTGTAATCAGGCAGTTCAGGTTTAAGCAAGAGCGTGGTCTGTGAAGCAGAGTTTGGCAACTTGTATTCAGACAGTTCAGGGTTAAGCAATAACGTAGTCAGTACAGCACGGTTTGGCAACTTTTATTCCAGACAGTTCAGGGTTAAGCAGTAGCGTAGTCAGTACAGCAAGGTTTGGCAACTTGTATTCAAGGCAGTTCAGGGTTAAGCAGTAGCGTAGTCAGTACAGCAAGGTTTGGCAACTTAAACTCAGGCAGTTCAGGGTTAAGCAGTAGCGTCGTCAGAGTAGCAAGGATCAGCAACAGGAAAACAGGCACAGCAAAGAAAAACACTGATTGAGTACTCACTCAAGCCACGAAGAGAACAAACGTGAACCAGGAGAACGGACCGCCGGAATAAGAAGGCGCCTGACGTCATCAGAGGGAAGCGGCTCACAGTACATGACGTTGCTAGGCAACGCAGACACGCCAGAAGGACAGATCAGCTAGCGTGACAGTACTTGATGCGCGTGTTTTTGACAGACTTTTTAATAAATAAGGACGTCGTATGTAGATTCGTGGAAGCAATGTCTAGCGAGCGTATTGACTCCAGCGAATGCGTTGAAATTGACGAAATGATAAATCGGCCCCTTAGAGTGATGTGTCTTTAAGGCCATTGCAAAAATTATGCGTATCTATCTATCATCTAGTGTCTGTCTTTCTATCTGTCTGTCTCTCTCGCTATCTGTCTATAGTGGTGAAAAAATAGTTCTATAGTTTACTAGTACTTGAAGGAACATTACTGGTCCAGAGAGAAAAAGTTACTATTCCACTCAATGTTAAAGGTAGAAAGAAAGCCCAATTTTACTTTAATGTCTTCATTTCTTACCAGGACTGTTTCTAAACCATCAAATAATATTAATAAATATTTATGTACCAATAAAAAATCCTGTAAGGCACACACACACATATATATATATATATATATATATATATATATATATATATATATATATATATATATATATATATATATATATATATATATATATATATATATATATTATAAGTTACAGCAAGAGAAAGATGCCACAAAAAGGGATATAATAAGCCCATTTGTTAAAGCCAGGGAATTCAGCACTTTTTTCAAATGGCACAAAAAGATATATTTATTAGTTAATCAAACAAGCAAAATTGATAGTAAAGGGGTATTGTCAGAAGCCATATACAAATGACATCACAGGATATGAAAAACTCCTTAGATAGCTAGTGCAGTAAATATACAGTGATCAAAAATCTCCCAAATATAAAAACAGTATTATATTGACAATATATAATATAAATAAAGGACCAGTCCTCGTACCAAAGGAGCCTAGGATACTATGGATCCAAGTACATACAGATATACGTATCTAAAGAAGCCATTGGTAAAAAGCTTCACCATAGCACGGACTAACAACCCCCTGCTGCACACAGAAAACAGCTTATGGAGGTCTAACCTGGGCAGGTAAACAAAGTGGGATCTATGTTATCCGTGCTGGGGAAAACCAGAGGCAATGATATCTTGCAACAAATTGCAACAGTACATGCTAGTATTAGATACACATTGGCAATACACAATACACAGTTGATCATACAGATACATCAACATGTTATGTAGAATAGTAATGCATTTTCATATTCAAAGGTTGGCCACCTTAGATATGGCGGACACAGATTCTCAGTTCACAGCTGCGATGGAAAGCACACTGTTTCCTTAGTCAGACCCGTATCATCAATCGGTGGACAAGCTTTATGGCAGAGACATCAAAGCTCCAAAAAAAAGTTCCAAGTAAGTGATTGTGCTGGTAATGAAATAGGTCAGCTAAAGCAAGGATACTTAGCTTCCACTTTGCCATTGTGTTCCGCATACAAACACCTTTGAGCATTGTTGAGACTGCCAACATTTTGATTCAGCGCCTTCACAGGTTATGAAGTAAGTCCTCCAATGCTTATGCACGTTTCACCCCCGCATCACAAGACTCAACGGGGCTTCTTCAGGGCTTATTATACACTCCCACTTGCAGAACTTTTAAGCACATTTTTTGTTTCCACCCACGGAATGAGGTGAAAGAATACATTGTATTGTATTGGGATATTTTACATTGTCTCTCAAATAAAGTTCACCATTAAACATAATTCGTGATATTTACATACATAAAATATTTACATAACCTATTATTATTGTTAGTATGTTTTCATAATTACAAGGAGCATAGTGGATTTCACTCGTCAGATGAGTTGATTTAGGAATGACACTAGGGAATCAAAATCTCGATTCCTATGGACATAGAAGGCAGTTTCTAGGAAGTGCCGACATTATGCTTTTATATTTTTAACCCAGAAAACAGGCCAGATCGAGTTTCTCATTTAGGCCATGGGGAGAGATGGTGGACAGTCTTTAGATCCAACCACATTCCTTCTGTAGAAGGCATTTGTCCTGGTCCCCCCCTCTGCCATTAGTTATGCCTTTATCTATGCCAGTAAACCTCAGACATTCAGGGTTACTTGCATGATTAAGTTCAAAGTGTCTTGCTACACTATTCATTTTACATTTGTTCTTAATATCGTCTTGGTGTTCCTTTATCCTGTCCTTGAAGAGTCTCTTTGTTTTTCCTACGTAAAAGCAGGAACAAGATCAGGATAAAAGATACACCACCCGCCGGTCTGTGTTCTTCTCCCGCGCCGAGCCGCATTTTGTTTATAACTATCATGATGGCTATCAAATTATCTATTGCAAGGAATTGGAAGAAGCCTGACTGCCCTACCTGGCAGGTCGTGGTTCACCTCATTTCCTATTTCCGCTCCATGGAAAGTTATGTCTACAACTCCCATCAACAAACTGACCTATACACTTTGACATGGGAGCCTTGGGACCTATTGGGTGAGAAATCAATTCTCTTGATCTGAAAAGGTGACAGATGGTTCCAGAATTAATTGTATCTTGCCTAATGGAGACTTGCTGCATTCTCCTTCCTACTGCTGCATTCCCCTCCCTATCCCTACATTATAGGGCCTCCGTATGACAACCTTTCCCCTCCCCCTCACCCCTCACATTTTTATTTATTTTTTCTTCTCTCCTCTTCTTCTTTTTCTTCTCTCTCTTCTCTCCTTCCTTCCTCCCCCCCCCCCCCCCGCTCAACTTATAATACTAGCTGGTGATTTTACATAAGGATCCTTTTTCATTAGTAATCTTGTTCAAATTTAGTATTACATTTTTATATCCTAGACTCTATTCGGATATTCACATAAGGTTTTATAAACTTACTAGTACGGTTAATTTCTCAATGTTTGAAGTCTAATGGTTCATGGTGAGAGCCCTTGTCTGCCAATTTTGCTGCCTACCTGTGGTAGGTCCGTGTCGAAGCTTGGTTCTCTGCTCACAACTTTGAATTAACTGTGTTATTTGTACACTGTATTGTTATTTACTTCTCAATAAAAATTATATGTAAAAAAAAAAAAAAAGATACACCACCCCCTCAGTGTGGCAGTTAATGAAGTACCTGAGTTTGAAGGTTCTCCCTTTCCAGTCCTTAAAAGTTTTGGTTTTAAGCATGATCTCACCTGTGACACAACTGCCACAGGGGTAGTTCCCCACTACTTTATGGTTCGACAGCCAGTTCTGGAGAGGAGGTTTAGATCTATAGTTACTTCTCACTATCTTGTCCTTTAGATTAGGGGCTCTTCTAGCTGTGAGCAAAGGAAAATTCCCTACCTGATCACATATACTTTCTTCACTGCAAGAGACCCCAATGTTTCTTAAGGATTCCCCTAATCTTGTTCCAATAGCAATTATATTGTGTGACTAGTCTTATTTCCAAGCTGTTCTCTCTTTTTTTCTGGATATAGAAGTGTGTCTTTTAGTATTTCTTGCCCTCTTTCTGGCTGTGGATAGACTTCTTCTAGAGTTCCCCGCTATCTCTAAACCTATTTTGCATCTTATCTGCATGTTTTTCAAATTTTGTTTTAGATATACAGTTGGGACACAACCTTAAAAATTGGACAGGGGGAATCACTCTTTTTAGATGTTCTGGGTGATTACTCGAACCTAGGAGAATGCGTTTACTTGATATTATAGGAGTTTTGATTTAACTTATTAACAAACTCATTGAGCATTTCTGTAGATCCTTCCCACAGTAGGAAGATATCATCCACATATCGTATCCATAAATGGATACATTTTTCAAACAGTGGGTTCTGTAAACTTTGTCTATTTCCCAGGCTCCCAGGTGTAGGCAGGCATACGTTGGGGCAAAGATAGCCCTCATTGCCGTCCCCCATATTTGTTTGTATATCGTAACCTGTGAAGGAGCTGAATCTAAATGTTGGAGGTCTCAACAACATTGAAAGGCGTTTGTATGCGGAACACATTGGCAAAGTGGAAGCTAAGTATCCTTGCTTTAGCTTACCTTTTTCAATAACAGCACAATCACTTACTTGGAACTGTTTGATGTCTCTGCCATAAAGCTTGTTGACCAATTGATTATACAGGTCTGACTAAGGAAATAGTGTGCTTTCCATAGCAGCTGTGAACAGAGCATCTGTGTCCGCCATATCTAAGATCTAAGGCGGCTAACCTTTGAATATGAAAATGCACTACTATTCTACATAGTGTGTTGATGTATCTGTATGATCAACTGTGTATTGTGTATTGTCAATATGTATCTAACACCAGCACGTACTATTGTGAAGCTTTTTACCAACGGCTTCATACGTATATCTGTCTATCGATGTACTTGGATCCATAGTATCCTAGGCGCCTTTGTTACGAGGACAGGTCCTTGATTTATATTATATATTGTCAATATAATACTGTTTTTATTTACTGTTTTTATATTTAGGAGGTTTTTGATCACTGTATATTTACTGCACTAGCTATCTAAGGAGTGTATATATACAATCATATGTAAAAGTATAGGCACCCCTGACAATTTCCATGATTTTCATTTATAAATAATTGAGTGTTTGGATCAGCAATTTCAGTTTGGTCTTTCAAATAACTGAAGAACACAGTAATATTTCAGTAGTAAAATTAGGTTTATTGGATTAACAGAAAATGTGCAATATGCATCAAAACAAAATTAGACAGGTGCATAAATTTGGGCACCCCAAGAGAAATAATGCTTCAATATATAGCAGAGCCTCCTTTAGCAGAAATAACAGTCTCTAGACGCTTCCTATAGCCTGTTATGAGTGTCTGGATTCTGGATCAAGGTATTTTGGACCATTCCTCCTTGCAAAACATCTCCAGTTCAGTTAGGTGTGATGGTTGCTGAGCATGGACAGCCCGCTTCAAATCACCCCACAGATTTTCAATGATATTCAGGTCTGGGGACTGGGATGGCTATTCCAGAATATTGTACTTGTTCCTCTGCATAAATGCCAGAGTAGATTTTGAGCAGTTTTTTGGGTTGTTGTCTTTTTGAAATATACAGCCCCGGTGTAACTTTAACTTTGTGACTGATTCCTCAACATTATTACAAGTATCGGCTGAGTTTGAGTGGAATACATGCAACCCTCAACTTTAACAAGATTCCCAGTACCGGCACTGGCCACACAGCCCCACAGCATGATGGAATATCCACCAAATTTTACTGTGGGTAGCAAGTGTTTGTCTTGGAACGCTGTGTTCTTTTGCCGCCATGCATACCGCCCCTTGTTATGATATATATATATATATATATATATATATATATATATATATATATATATATAAGAAGAGTATTGCATTGAGCAATGATACTTTTTATTGGACTAACTTACATTTATAAGATGACAAGCTTTCGGAAGAATGTCTTCCTTTTTCAAGTCTAAAGCAATACTGACCATATATATATATACACTGTATGTATATATATATATATATATATATATATATATATATATATATATATATGTGTGTGCCATTGTCAATGTGTGCAACAGGAGAGAGTTGTTTTTTGTACACATAAGCTAAATATAAATGTAATAAAGCTATCAAAAGTGTAACTGATGTAGTTTCATACTAGATATAAAGAGAAATGTGTAGAGTGTTAAAAACTTTTGAGTGTTACAAACTTTTGCAAACCTGCAAGAATAAAATTAAATTATAGTGTAAATAGTAATTATAGTATTCAGCTATAATTGTCTCTTAATTGGTCACTAAAACGCCAGTGTAAACCGCACATTCTCTTTTGTGATAGGGCTTGGTCTTCACAGGCTCATTATCCATGTTTCTCCATTGATGTAACAGATGATATTAGTCAATTCCATATAACATAATATTAGTGTGCGGTTAAATATAAGCTTGCAAATTAATATCAGTAAGCAGGGAAGATTATGCTTGACAGTACACGGCAACATCCACATTCTCTGCTGTTATAATCCCACAGAATTCCATGCAAAATGCATTGTATGGCATCTCATTGTGTTTTCAAATTCAAACCCATTTCAAACCATTAAAAAAACCGTAATAACCAAATTAATTTGTGACATAAAACACACCCTATGGGGTATATTTAACATAATGCAAGCAGGCATGATACGATGTAGAGTATTGTGTCCACTGCATATCGATAAATGCCAACAGCATACGCTTCTTGTGAACTGCTGGTGCAATGCCGCCCCCTGCAAATTTGCGGCCAATTGGCCACTAACAGGAGGTGTCAATCAACAAGATCGTATTCGATCGGGTTGATTTCTGTCTGCGGCCTCAGAGCAGGCGGACAAGTTATGGAGCTCATCAGAATCAGGGGGCATCAAGCTCCATACGGTGCCCTATATGTCACCTGTGGACAATTTAACAATGTTATTCCCATCACAAAGAAAACACTTTTCAGACTTTTTGACTTTTCAGATACTACATTTTGGACCTGTTTAAAACCATCCTTTGAAATTTTAGAGAGGCATTTTATGGGTGTTCATGTAGCTTTTTATTTTAAATGTTGCTGTATTTAGACAAGACAAAAACTATAAGCCCTAATTCATATGCACTCACTATAAAAAAAATTATATACGCATCCAATAGTCACTGCCATCCAGATAACCATCCATGTGATCGGTGTCTGCACAGAAACCTCCAGCGTCCTGGTGTCATGGCTGGACAGGGTCACATGACAGGAACTACGGTATGGACGTGCTGCTTAAGTCACCGAAGCTCGGATTAACCCTTTGACAGTGAATATTTATATCATACAGACCACAAATTGTTTAAAGGGGACATTTGCATCTTTGTAGGAACTGATAACGCTATTCAGACTTTCATGTTTCTATGTGCCATTTATGATCTAAGAGAAATAGTAATATTGTAAATGCTATTTATTTGTAAAAAATAACCGATTGAAATTCCTTGTTTTGTCTATTATATATAATTCTTTATATTACTTCTGTGTTAGCACTTGTATATATCCAATCTACTTATTTTATTTGTTGTTTCTTATTTAGTTCACATGTTAATAAGCACTATAATTTAAGGGTTGCACCATGGCCCAAAAAATTACCCAAAGAGTGCTGAAAATGGAGCTTAACTTTCTGATTGTATGAATTGGAGTATGTATTATTGGACCAAGAAAAGACCGCATTTTTTCAGTTTCATTTGGTGAATGTTAACTGACAACACAATTAAAAAATGCTTAACACTAGCCTATGATGCAAAACCTTAGTCCGATTCAACATAAAGCAGTAACAGAGGATTCTGAGTGTCTGCATATCCTTTCTTTTTACCCACAGATCCAGCCTCGAAAACACATTTTCCTGTTATCAGACAGCACCAAATAGTTTATCAGATTTTTGAAACCATGACAAAATTGTTTTCTCATTCATGTCACATTTCAGTGAACAAATTTACTCCTGGTTTGCTTCAAAAGAAAACTTGCTGTAAGAAATAGATTAATATAAGCTTTCTATAAAATGTAATAATATTTGATGTTTTATTTGTGTATGTTAATACTTTTCTAAATGGTTTTAACATGCTCAATACTTTGATAAGGAATAGATTAGATATTACAGCTGTATTCATCAATGTATCTACTGTATAATATGTGCCACTTTGCCATTGGTTGATTGAGGTTTGCTCTACTGTACTTTGCCAAAAGTCTTTTTAGGGGCAAGATTATTTTAAGCTCTCTGGCTTTCATAAAAAAAATCTTGCCAGTACCGTGAAACCCTTATATTTTTTGAAGGCAGTTTTTACCTTGAAAATAATATAATATCACAAAATAAGTGCATCAGTTCCTTATTGTAAAATGATTTTCCCCATCTCTACCAGTGAGTTTAACAAGTGTGCTCCATGGGCTTAGCTGAAAATTCTCTTCCAGGCGTATTCTCTAAATATTTTCCACTTGCAGATCTGTCTGTTTTCTTTATCGCTACATAAAAAGTGGTGAGATTGTGTCAAAATACACACAAATTCGAAGCCTAATAGTAAAAAACATGCATTAAAGATAGAGGTATTTGTTAGATATTATTTGCTGAAAGTAATCTGATTTGTATCGTCGGCAGTATTTCATGTTTAAGTGTTCTCCCTACTCCCTGCTAACTTCATTCTCCCCAGTAAAATTTCGCTTTTTAACAAGCTCCACTACTTTCTATGAGAGGCAGACCCTGAGAGTGTCTGCAAAATTTTTATCATCTGGTCCTAGATCCTCTTCATTTCATTTTTGGTTTTGGAATCTAGAAATACATGTTTTTTAACCATCTATTAAAGGCAGCCATGGTACCTCTGAATTGTGTAGATGAAAGATTGGTTTAAATTTTTCACATTTCTTACAGAGAAGAAGTGATTAACAAACAATTGGAGATGCTATATGTATGGTTCAACGGGTGTCTCATAGCACTTTGAGATATAAAGTGATCTGAATAATGGTGCAAGATAAGACTTCAAGATGCAGACATTCAGGCCTCAGCAGTATATTTTATACTTTGCAGGCTTAGTAGAGTGTTATGTATAGACTATGTTAATATTTGCTTGCTGGAAAATATTAGTTTTTCTTTCCTAAGAATAATCCAGGAATAGGGCGCACCACAAAGACACAGGTAAAAGCAACACAGGTGTGTCTTGCAAGACTAACTGACACACCTGTGTTGCTTTTACCTGTGAGCTCGTGATCCTGTTGGGCCTGTGAGCCCTTTCATGTTTTTATGCTGTGCCGAATAAACCAAAGATTTTTACCTTTATGAATTGGCTGTCTTTGTGGTGCGCCTTATTCCTGGATTATTCTGTATTTATTTGATAAGTTGGCAGATTTATCTTGGGGCTGCATAGCGGAGCTTTCGTGGTTAGCAGAGCATTCCCACTCTCCATTGAGCCATCAGGAGGATCGGAGTCTCCACCCCTAGAAGCTATCAAGTCAGGAGCGGTGAGTTGTGCGCTTTTCACACAGACCTTTGCTGTGTTGTTTTCTTTCCTAAGATATGGTGAGTCCACGGAGTCCTCAATTACTGTTGGGAATATCACTCCTGGCCAGCAGGAGGAGGTAAAGAGCACCTACAGCAAAGCTGTTAAGTATCCCTCCCCTTCCCACAATCCCCAGTCATTCTCTTTGCCTTCAGTGCAAGGAGGAGGTAAAGTTAGGTGTCTGTTGAATTCCGGATTTGTCAGAATGCCAAGCTTCCAAAGTACAGTTTGAGATCAAGGGATCCTCAGGCCTTCCTGATAGATGCTCTGGCCGTTCCTTGGAGCTTCAAGTTGGCATACCTATTTTCTCCGTTTGCTCTCCTTCCGCGAGCTTGTATCAAGCAGGAGAGTGCGTCAGTGATTGTTATAGTGCCTGCGTGGCCTTGCATGATCTGATATGCAGACTTGGTGGAAATGTCATCTCTCCCACAGTGGAGACTTCTCCTGAGGAAGGACTCTACTTCAGGGTCCTTTTCTTCATTCAAATCTCGTTTCTCTGAAGCTGACTGCCTGGAGATTGAACGCTTGATTTTATCTAAGCATGGATTTTTTGAGTCGGTCATTGAGACTATGATTCAGGCTCGTAAGCCTGTCACTAGAAGGATTTACCATAAGATATTGCGCAAATATTTTTATTTGTGAATCCAAGGGCTACTCTTGGAGTAGGGTCAGGATTCCAAGAATTGTATCTCTTCTCTTTAGGAGGGTCTGGAGAAAGGTTTATCTGTCAGTACCTTAAAGGGACAGATTTCTGCTCTATCTGTTTTGCTGCACAAGCTTCTGGCGGTTGTGCCAGATGTGCCAGATGTGTAATCCTTTTTTCAGGCCTTGGTTAGAATTGGGCCTGTGTTTAAATCCGTTGCTCCACCGTGGAGCCTTAATCTTGTTCTTAAAGTTTTGCAACAGGCTCCGTTTGAGCCTATGCATTCTATAGATATTAAGCTTTTATCTTGGAAAGTTTTGTTTCTTACAGCTATTTCTTAGAGTTTCTGAACTTTCAGCTTTACAGTGCAACTCGTCTTATCTTATATTTCATGCAGATAAGGCAGTTTTTCGCAAAATGTTTGTTTTTCTTCCAAAGGTTGTGTCGGACAGAAATATTAATCAAGAGATTGTTGTGCCCCAATCCTTCTTCTCATAAGGAACGGCTGTTACACAACCTGGATGTTGTGCGTGCTCTCAAATTTTATTTGCAGGCAACCAAGGATTTTCGTCAGTCTTCTACATTGTTTGTTTTTCTGGAAAACGTAAGGGTCAGAAACCTACTGCTACTTCTATTTCTCTCTGGTTGAGGAGTATTATTCGTTTTTCATTTGAGACCACAGGACAGCAGCCTCCTGAGAGAAGCTCTACTAGGGCTGTGTCCCAAGCGTCTCATAGGTTAAATGGTGTAATATGGGAGGTGGAGTGAGGGCGCTGTTACCAGCCAAAGGAATCATGAATGTGAGTTAAATCTAGGTGATTCTCTAAATAACAAATTTGGAGTGTATCAAATAAAATCCAAAGTGTCTTAGATTGGCTAATAGCCTGTGAAGTGCAAGATGCTGTGCATAAGTGCAAAGTTTATATGAGAATTCTCAAATTTAAGATGATAATAGTTTATAGAAGCAATCTGTCTATATTCAACATAAATGAAGTGTAGAGTAAATGAGTGTTAACTAAAGTGCAACTTATTTTGCTCTATACATCTTGATAAAGCTCTGTATAGAGCGAAATGCGTCAAGCTGTGTGACCTGTTTTTATCCATGAACTTACACTGTTACCAATCTAAGGATTAGATTGCATCTATATAACCCGGGTTATTTACATATCTGATCATTGGCACTGTTTTACTGATTCCCAAAGCCTGCTTATATCACACTATAACTGCGTGCAAAGCACTAAGTGCAGTTTCTTTCATTCATTAAATATAAGCTGAAAATATAAGGAATCATTAGAGGACACATAACGGATCCTTTGGATTGCCTCCTCCCATTGGGGAGTGTGACGTCAGGCGCCAAGTACATGCGGCGGAGCTGAGAAAATACCGGTTAAGTTGTAAGCAGATACTCTACTACAAGTTATCAAGTCAGATAAATAGAACTTCATCAACATAGGTATTAAGGTAACTCTAACCGAAGGTGTATTATAGATATCGTTCAATTCTGGACACTATCACGTTCAAATACTTGTTACATTGCATGGCACTAAGAGCAGTCTCTTTCATTTACAAAGTATCAGCTTGAACATTGTACCTATTTGAACTTTTTTATAACGGCTTGTTCCCATCTGGTGAATATCCCTATATAAAGATTGCATTTGAATTAAATATACTTATATCCAACATTGGGATTACTACACATTTTTTAAAATTGCATCTGATTGTGTACAGCAAATCTGTATATTTGCAGTGTTTATTAATATTAGGACTATATATATATCACGGTTTTTTTCCTTTTAACTATTTGGGAGATGTCCCACAGTCTAATAAGGCCATTGAGCGGTGAAAATTAGATCTCAATTTTACTATATATATTTTTTTAATAAACTGTATTGATTTTTATACATACCTCCAGTTGGTTGTTTTGTGAAATACTGGTTTACATCAGAATTATCTGAACTTTAAACCCTTACATCAATATTTCTGCATATATTAGATCCTAAAATTTTCATTGGTTATTAATCTATTTATATCCTGCAAAAAGCTCAGTGCACTCACTAAGAAGTTGAAACAAACTGTTGTAACATATTTTATTTGTACACATGTTTTATGCACTTTAAATAAGTTGCACTTTAGTTAACACTCATTTACTCTACACTTCATTTATGTAGAATATAGACAGATTGCTTCTATAAACTATTATCATCTTAAATTTGAGAATTCTCATATAAACTTTGCACTTATGCACAGCATCTTGCACTTCACAGGCTATTAGCCAATCTAAGACACTTTGGATTTTATTTGATACACTCCAAATTTGTTATTTAGAGAATCACCTAGATTTAACTCACATTCACGATTCCTTTGGCTGGTAACAACGCCCTCACTCCACCTCCCATTTTACACCATTTAACAGAAAGAAAAGATTGAAGGATCTTTTCTTTCTGTGAGGCGTTTGGGATCTTTGTAGTTCCAGCGCTCTACTTATTCACACTTTGATATAAAATGTATGCTTACCTGATAAATTTCTTTCTTTCCGGATATGGTGAGTCCACGGATCCACCCTGTATTTAAGACAGTTTTTTTTACTAAACCTCAGGCACCTCTACACCTTGTGTTTCTCCTTTTCTCCATATTCTTCCAGTCAAATGACTGGGGATTGTGGGAAGGGGAGGGATACTGCTGGCCAGGAGTGATATTCCCAACTGTAATTGAGGACTCTGTGGACTCACCATATCCGGAAAGAAAGAAATTTATCAGGTTTTTTTTCATAAAGTAGATCACTTGAGGTGCCTTGTGCTTATGGGGATGGGAAATAATTGGAATTGCCAGCTATCTGGGTGACCAGGAGAGCTGTAGGTGAGGATATAATCAAACGTCAGATCAAAAACCCCGGTCCTGCTACACTTTATGAACCTTAAAACCACATCTGATCTTAGATCACACCCATGGCCCTGAAGTCCATGCCAGTTACAAATACCTCCTAAGACCTCAGTTTAGACCCATAGCACTAAATCCCTGTTATTTCCACATCAGATCTCAAATTAAACCCATGACTTTGAAACCCCTGTTAGTTATATGAACACCTAAGAACTCAGGGTAGATCCATGGTACTAAGCCCCAGTGAACTCTATTTCCACATCTGTTCTAAGATCAGACGTGTTCTTGAAGCCAATGCCAGTTATATACCCATTTCCCTGGTATTGTAGCTTCTGACCGTTATATGCCTGTGTCAGACCTATGATCCTAAAGCCCCTATCACTTATACTCACATCAGACCTGAGACCAGTCCCATAGCTCTAAAGGTCTTGCCAGCTGTATAATAGTTTTCTCACTATTAAAATCTGGTATTAAAATAAAAGTTGTGCTTAGTGGTATGTAATTAAATATAATTGCTTCTATAGTTGCATTCAGATATCAAAGACGATTACAATGGTGAAAGAGCTTCCATTTTATTAACATTTGTATTCCATACTGGCAAAACCATGATAATTAAAAAGACTAAGGTAACTGATTCCTACATTTTGAAAAGGTACACAACATCATTACTCCGGTATTGCAAAGTATCTAGAAAAGATGTCATGTGTCAGAATAAAATGCATTAGTGGCTTTTAGTGGCCTTCAGTATTGTATGTCCTTGTTGGGTTTAAGAATGTGTCGGACTCAACTATTCTAATTGTAAAAATCCATTACAGCAAAGTACATAATATAACTTGTGTCTGGTTACAAATGTAATGTATTGTATATTTATTAGTTTTTTCTTTCATTTTGATCATTGTTACTGCCAATAACACCATCTGTAAATAAAATGACATATTGTCTTTGATAGGAAATAAAATTTTTACAAAGTGCTATAGAATTGTATCAAGGCCCTGAAACATCTAAAACAGGAAAATATATCCAGTATATTTCTTTAGACAGTTTGGTAAAAGTAGGCCTTCCAAACACTGCAGGGTTGATATTCTAAAGGTCTCTGGGCTTGTGAGGTTCTGTAAGAAATCTCGCAAAGGGGTGTTCCCTGCATTTAAAGAAAAAGTCAACTTGAAAAATTGTATTAAAAAGATAGATAATACCTTTCCTACCTATTCCCCAGTTTTGCATAACCAACACTGTTATATAAATACACTTTTTACCTCTGTAATTACCTTGTATCTAATCCTCTGTAAACTGACCCCATATCTCAGTGGTTTTCACAAACTTGCATTTCAGCCAATTAGTGCTGACTCATGCATAACTCCATGGGAGTTAGCACTATGCTATATATATATATTTATAGTATATATATATATATATATATATATATATATATATATATATATATATATATATATATATATATATGGCACACACAAGCTACCTGTGAAACGCTAATAAAAAGTATTGAGATAAGAGGCGGCCTTCAAGGCCTTAGAAATAAGCCTATGAGCCTACCTAGGTTTAGCCTTCAACAAAGAATACCAAAAGAAATAAAGAAAATGGGATGATAAAGGTAAATTGGAAAGTTGTTTAAAATTGCATGCCCTATCTGAATCATGAAAGTTTTATTTTGACTTTGCACACATTACAACAGGGCACACAAAAAATGTATTCTAAAACTGTATGAAAAGAGTACATTAAATATTGAAATAAAAAGACGCAGTAAAAAAACTGTTTTTCTTAATCACATTATAAATCTTTAAGGGACAGTCTAGTCAAAAATAAACTTTCATGATTCAGATAGAGTATGTCATTTTACACAACTACTTTCCAATTTACTTTTATTATCAATTTTGCTTTGTTCTCTTGGTATTTTTAGTTGAAAGCTAAACCTAGGTTGGCTCATATGCTAATTTCTTAACCTATGAAGGCCACCTCTTATCTGAATGCCTTTTGACAGGTTTTCACAACTATTTCATGTGTGCCATATAGATAACATTGTGCTCATGCACGTGTAGTTACCTAGGAGTCAGCACTGATTGGGTAAAATGCAAGACTGTCAAAATAAATGAAATAAGGGGGCAGTCTACAGAGGTTTAGATACAAGATAATCACAAACGCCTAGATTACGAGTTTTGCGTTCGTGTTTTAACGCTGAAAAAAATGCCATTTTAGCATTAAAACAGCAACGTAGCCATTACAAGTCTTGTCCGTATAGCTATACCGCAAGCCTTTTAGCCTGTAACGCACAGTCAGTCCCACACACGTAAAAATTAAGTTTTTTCATGGAACTTCCATAGCGCAGCCATTTCGAGTTTTGCAGTGAGGCTAAAAAGCTTGCGTTACAGCCTATACTGACAAGATCCGTTTCTAAAAGCAGTAGTTATGAGTTTTACGCCACCAAACTGTTACATAAAACTCATAACTAAACTGCTACAAGTACACTAAACACCCATAAACTACCTTTTAACCCCTAAACCGAGGCCCTCCCGCATCGCAAATACTATATTAAACTTATTAACCCCAAAACTGCCGCACCTGACATCGCCACCACTAATAACATTTATTAACCCCTATTCCTCCGCTCCCCGACATCGTCACTACACTCTAATAATGTTATTAACCCCTAAACCGCCGCCATCCTGCATTGCAAAAACTATTTAAATATTATTAACCCCTAATCTGCCGTCTGCCCACATTGCCCCCACTATACTAAAGTTATTAAGCCCTACACCGCCGCCACTATAATAAACCTATTAACCCCTAAAACGCAAGCCCCCCACAACAAAATATACTAAATTAAACTATTAACCCCTAAACCGAAAGCCCCCCACATCGCAATAAACTAATTTAAACTAGTAACCCCTAAACCTAACGCCCCCCCCCAACTTTAAATTAAAATGACAATTTCCCTATCTTAAATTAAATTAAAACTTACCTGTCAAATTAAAAAAAAACTAAGTTTAAACGAATATAAGTATTAAACTAAAATTAAACTAACTACCAATTAAATTAAACTAAAATACACATTAAAAAAAATCCTAACACTACAAACTATCTAATTACAAAAAATAAAAAATACTAAATTACAAAAAATAAACTAAATTATCCAAAATAAAAAAAGAATTACACCTAATAGCCAAATAAATCAAAATAAAAAAGCCCACCCAAGATAAAAGAAACCCTAGCCTACAATAAACTACTAATAGCCCTTAAAAGGGCCTTTTGTAGGGCATTGTCCTAAGTAAAACAGCTCTTTTACCTGTAAAAAAAAAAGACCCCCCCAACAGTAAAACACACCACCCAACCAACCCCCCCAAATAAAAAACCTAACTCTAACAAAAACCTAAGCTACCCATTGCCCTGAAAAGGCCATTTGTATGGGCATTGCCCTTAAAAGCGCATTTAGCTCATTTACGAAAAGCCCAAACCCTAAACTAAAAAAAAATTATTCCAAAATAAAATCAGCCAACAGGAATGCAAGGGATGCCATCTTGAATCGTGTACCTTGCATTGAAGATTCAGTGTACGGCAGCGACCGTATGAAGAGGATGCTCCACGCCAGATGTCTTCAGGATGGAACCGCCAGGATGAAGATAGAAGATGCTGCCTGGATGAAGATAGAAGAGGCCATTTGGATGAAGACTTCTCGCTGCCTGGATGAGGACTTCACCGCCTGGATAAAGATCGTTCAAGTGGGACTTCAAAAATTATAAGTGGATCTTCGGGGGTTAGTGATAGTTTTTTTAAGGTTTTTTTGGGGTATTTTTTTTGTTAGTTTAGGGTTTAGGCTTTTTCTAAAAGAGCTAAATGCCCTTTTATTAAAGGGCAATGCCCATACAAATGCCCTTTTCAGGGCAATAGTTAGCTTAGTTTTTTTTAGTTAGTTTATTTTTATTTTGTGGGTTTGGGGGGGTTGTAATGTTAGTGGGTCTTTGTATTTTTTTTCAGGTAAAAGAGCTGTTTAACTTAGGGCAATGCCCTACAAAAGGCCCTTAAGGGGTGAAAGTGTATTAATATAACTGTGTTGGTTATGCAAAACTGAGGAATGGGTAATACATGGATTATCTATCTTTTTAAACAATAACAATTCTGGTGTAGACTGTCCCTTTAACAAAATTATTCTGCGAAAATTGTATTTTAAGTAAAAATTCCTTTTTTTATTGGTTATGCAGAAATAGAACAATTTAAGTCACACAGTAGAAATCATAATAAAACTACACTGCAGATGCGAAAACCCTGTGTTATTTGTACTTATTAGTACAAATGAGTATTGCTTTCTTTATAGTAAACTGAGTTTCCCTGTCTCTGCTAGTGGGTTGAACAGGGGCATTCAATAGGTGTAACTTAAAGTTCTTTGATAGGTGTTGTGTTTTCTCTAAACATTTTCCCCTGCACATCTCACTGTTTTTTTTCTTACAAACTTAAAGGTGACAAGATTATGTAAAAATCTGCAAACACTTATTAGCCTAATAGAAAAAAATGCATGCATATGAAACTATAGGTGTCTGTAAGATATTACATGCTGAAAAAGGGTAATCTGATATGTATTGACTGCAGTAATGTTTAATGCATGCCCTCTGCTCTATGGAAGACATATTGTAACTTTTAGGGACAGACCCTTTTATAAGAGAATTTGTAACCCAGGTTTTTCACGTTCCATCCTGCAAAATTTAGATGATCAAACCCTGGATGTGACAATGAAGAGGGCTTATTTGCATAGCTGAAATAATTGTGTACAACTGTAGTTGATCATGATCCATTTAAAATGAAAGAGATTATTGGCTAAAAGTCTGGATACACAATAAAACAGCATCTAGAAACATCATCTAGATTAGAACTATTTGTGAGAGTAAAACTATGAAATTGCAGTTGATCATAGTCCAATTAAAATGAAAGAGATAATTGTTAACAAAAAGTCTGGATACACAATACAACAGCATCTAGAAACATCATCTTGATTGGAACTATTTGTAAGAGTGAGACTATGAAATTGAACAAAAATGATATAAACTGAATGTGAACGTAGGAACAGAATTTTCAGCACATTGCCAAAAGTTATTATTTATAAATATAGGGATATATTACAAGTGGAGCGCTATTTATGGATCCCACTCACACGTTAACACCTCTAGAAGTAAGCTTTTTGCGCACATTGGATTACAATATTGTGACCTCGTTAACGTAGTTCCCCTAGAGTTCAATGGAGCATGAAAAGTTAAAAAAACAAAACAACACCCAACAAGTCGCTCAAATCCGATTGCATTTAACCAAGTGCGATAATCCGACATGAAATTTTAATATTTTACATTCCAATTTTCATCACATAGAAGAATATGTTCTATTTATTCATAAATACATATTTCTATTTATATATAGCTGATGTTTTTTTGGTAAAATATATCTATACAAATATATATATAGATGATTATTTATGGGTAAAGATATATACAGATATTTATAGGAATATCTATTTATAAATACATAGAACATATTCACTTATATTAACAACATTGGATGGGATTCACTGAACACATGGTTTGATTTTATCAATAGTACAGATACAAAAGTCAGATTTAAACTCCCGGTTAAAGAACAAAAAATCTACTTTCTTTTACAAGATATACCGAGTCCACAGGTTTCATCCTTTACTTGCGAGATATATTCCTCCTGCTAACAGGAAGTGGCAAAGAGCACCACAGCAGAGCTTCTATATAGCTCCTCCCCTAAATCCTCCCCCCAGTCATTCTCTTTGCCTATGCTAGCAATAGGAAGGGTAAAGTTTATGTGGTGATAAAAAGATAGTTTAGTTTTTCTTCAATCAAGAATTTTTTATTTTAAATGGTACCGGTGAGTACTGTTTTTACTCTGGCATGACATAGTAGAAGAATCATGCCTTGAGTCTGATGATCTTAGCAGTAGTAACTAAGATCCATGTTCGTTCTCTCAAGTTTTACTGAGGAAGTACAGGAGAAATCTTCAGTATGGGGGAACGTTTTCTTGCTGCAAGCAGTATCAAGGTATGTGCAGTCATTTACATTCTGAGGAGACCTGATATATCAGAATTTGGCTGACATATTTCCCATGTGGGGAAAGGGTAAGCAGTATTCCTTATATAAAAAGGGTGGTACTGTAGTAACCTGTGTATTATTATCCCATTCGAGATAACATGGGATACTTAAGGGCTATGTGGTTTTTAGACACGGAGGCAGCCTAGGAAACACCTAATGTTACGATTATGGGGTTTATTGAGGCTGAGTTTAATTTTTCTGTGAGGTTCACATGGCATGTTCATTACAAAAAAGCAGTGTGTGCATATTTTTATTGTTGAAATGCTTCCCATGCAGTTTTCTCAAGTTGTCGGTTCATCAGACATGATGGGCGGGGCCTAATTTCGCGCTTCAGTGCGCAGTTAGTTTCTGGAGAGGTAGCAGCCATTAGCTCCGGTTGGAACCAGACTGTGAGGCTGTATTTTGGAGTGGGACCGGATTGTTTTGACAGGTCTTGGGGGCAGGTAGGCGCCACAGCAGAGCTGTGGCGAGGTGCAGAATCCATTAAGTGAAAATTGTCTGCAGATCGTTTTTACTGCCTAATTTACTAAAAATAAGATTTAACTCTCCTATTACTTGTGGTGCAATATCCGATAGCATATTAGGCTCTCATATCAACAAAATTATTCATTTTGAATATCGTTTTAACGACTTTGCAAAACAGTGTACACTTTTTATTCTTAAAGGCGCAGTAACCGTTTTTGTGCTGAATTGTTTTTTTCACATATAATAAAGATTGGGAACAACTTGTGCTGTTATTAATAGTCTGTACAACATGTCTGACATGGGAACTCAGTGTTCTATGTGTTTAGAAGCCATGGTGGAACCCCCTCTTACATTGTGCCCTTCTTGTACTTAAAGGGCCTTACACTGTAAGGATCACATTTTAAATATAGAAAGTGGGCCTCAGGATGGTTCTCAGTCTGCAGAGAATCAGGATATGCCATCTAATTCTCCCCAAGTGTCACAACCTTCAATGCCCACACAAGCGACGCCAAGTACTTCTAGTGCGTCTACTTCTTTGACTTTGCAAGATATGGCTGCAGTTATGTCTACTACCCTTACAGAGGTATTGTCTAAACTGCCAGGTTTGAAGGGTAAATGCCATAGGTCAGATATCAATGTAAATGCTGACCCCTCGGACGCTTTAGTGACCCTCCCAATGCTCTGATTTGGGGGTTAGGGATTTTATGTCTGAGGGAGAGTCAGGAAAATTATTACCTCAGACAGATTCGGACTTCTTGTCCTTTAAATTCAAATTAGAACACCTCCGCTTATTGCTCAGGGAGGTTCTGGCGACTCTGGATGATTGTGACCCGATCACGATTCCTCCAGAAAAATTGTGTGAAATGGACAAATATTTGGAAGTACCTACTTACACGGATGTTTTTCCGGTTCCTAAGAAAATTTCAGAAATTGTTAAGAAGGAATGGGATAGACCAGGTATACAATTTTCTCCCCATGCGGGACTTCTGGAAATTGATTCCCAAGGTGGAGGGATCTATATTTACTTTAGCTAAACATACAACTATACCCATTGAGGACAGTTGTGCTTTTAAAGACCCTATGGATAAAAAATTAGAGGGTCTTCTAAAGAAAATATTTGTTCACCAGGGTTTCCTCTTACAGACTATAGCTTGCATGGTTCCAGTAACTACTGCAGCTGCCTTTTGGTTTGACGCCCTGGAAGAGTCTCTGAAGGTTGAGACACCTTTAGAGGACATTTTAGACAGAATTAAGGCTCTTAAACTAGCAAATTCTTTTATGACTGATGCTGAAGTCACGCTACCCCGATGCTCAGAGCTATGATAAACCCCTTATTGCTCACACGCAACAGTTAGCGTGCCACTTGTAATCTAGCCCATAACTGGAAAGTTTATTTATTATTCTTTTTTATAGAACACAACTATTTTACCCTAGTATATTAAACATACCTTGCTTGTAACTTGACTTCAAAGGGACATTATAATGCAGTAATGAAATACTCTTATTATATTACTACTGACAGCTACCAATACTGCACTGCATTTCAGCTGCTAGCCTGTGTCTCCAGGCTTGTCAGCAGGAAGCCTGTATTTCTTGGCATCACAGTAGCTATAAGCCCCTATCTTGGCTTCTCAGCAGAAAACTATTTACTAGCATCTCCAAGTGTGTATTCTGACCTCTCAGGAACAAGAGAGCCCAGCTTTTAATAAGCCCCTTAGCAGTACTGGTATCTCCTAGCCTTTTAAGCAGTAATCCTTTGTTTTCAGACCTCTCAGCTATAAACTGGTGTCTCCTGGCCTTTTAGCAGTGAGCCCATGTCTTCTAATTCATCAGCAACAGCCTGATGTCTCCTGGCCTTTTAGCAGTAATCCTTTGTTTTCAGACCTCTCAGCTATAAACTGGTGTCTTATGGCCTTTTAGCAGTAAGCACATGTCTTCTAATTCCTCAGCAACAGCCTGATGTCTCCTGGCCTTTTTTGCAGCAGCCATGCATCTTCTGGACTCTCAGCAATACTGCTCTCTCCTAGCCTCTCTACAGCAAGCCCATTTCTTCTGATCTCTCAGAAACAGCCTGGTGTCATCAGTACATGTGTCTGCTAGCCTCTCAGTAGCAAGCCTGGGCCATCTGTTCTTTCAATTGTACCGGTGATTACTGATACTGACAACAAGCCAGTATCTGTTGACTTCTACTCAGCCAGCCTGGGTCTTCTAGCTTTCTATTATTACCCGTGTCCTTATCTTTCAGTACAAGCTTGTGTTTTATGGCTTTCCTGAAAAAGCCTGTGTCTCCTGGCCTCCCAGTAGTAAGTCTTTACTCATCTGTAAATATTTCTACAAGCTACACACCTGGAAGCGTATACAGTGTCTGTTTCTCTGCAAGTTTGTTTAATGCCTATTCTTTGGAAGCCTGTTCACTGGCATTTCATCTTGTAGTTATTTTTTAAGTGTTTTTTTGGACTTTAGTTAAGTAAACATTTGTTAAACTTGTACCTTCACTCAGGGCCAATAATCTAAAGCCCTCTGCTTAGATGAGATGACCTAAAAAGTCTCGTCAGTATGGTGAGGTCCCTCAAAGAATTGTAGAAACGCAAATTTTACGTTGAAAGATGTTTATTTCACTATGCAGGGTTCTGTATGTTAAGTAGAGACTCCTATATTACAATATAAGGTCTAAAATCATCCTAAAGATTTTGTATGATCTCTCTCCATGGCAGCAAGTTTTTGATCATTTCTCCCTCAGAGTCATGCTTTATTAGTTATTCCTCAAAGAAAAATTTTAGGTTTAGTATCCCTTTAACACAAATACCTCACTCTCTACATGAACATCTTCACTGACTCCCTTTAGAGGGCACCCTGACATTCCCTTATATAACCTCAAACCAGCAAAACACTCAAACTCCTCAATCCGTGAATGCTCTTTTTACTTCATAACAGAAGGAAATAAACTTAAGACATTAGCTATACTTCAGGAACTCAATGTTAATCTCTTCACATCTTGGTTTAACCACACAGAACTTTCTCACTTCTGTCAAGCGCATACTCATAGACAAGGGCTCACACACCCGCTCACTCCATTCGAAACCCTATGTGCAATGACCTCTTTACCCACACACACTATTTCCACCATATACAAATTACTTTTCCCAGAAAACAAAGATGCCCTCCCCACATAATCTCATAAATGGTTTTCCGAATTAGGGATAGTTTTAAATATGCAAACATGGCAGAAAATCTTCCTAGCACATAAATGATCATCTATCTCCACACATGTGCAAGAAATGAATTTCAAATTTTTATCACGCTGGTATCTCACTACTACTAGGCTCAAAAAGATATATAAACACGCCAGCGATTTGTGTTGGAGAGGTTGTGGAGAAAAAGCTACTATACTCCACATATGATGGTCTTGTCCATGCATAAAACCTTATTGGGATAGTCTTCTACCAACTATGTCTAGAACCTTGGAAGTACCCCTAATGAAAACTCCAAATATTCCCCTCTTTCATTAACTCCCAACACTTAAAGGCAAATCTAAACACAACTTACTATCCATAATGCTAAATGGGGACAAATACCTCATACCCAAGCATTGGAACACCCCTACAACCCTGACCCTAGAAAATTGGAAACACCAATTTGAAATATAACTGAACCTCAATGTCAGAATCAATATATGAATTAATGACAGAGAGATGGAAAAGGCTATAAACCCAAATAGAATTTGACACAACACTAAAGGAATTCACTCATGTAAGGAAGAACATTATCATAAACAATATGCTTTCCTCCTATACATAACCCCTCTCTTCCCACCCTTCTTCATCCACTCATTTTCCTTTTCTTTCCTATGGCATGGAGAGTCCACAAAACATTCTAATTACTAGTGAGATATTCACTCCTGGCCAGGAGGAGGAGGCAAAGAGCACCCCAGCAGAACTGTTAAGTATCACTTCCCTTACCCATAACCCCCAGTCATTCTCTTTGCCTTGATCACAGGAGGATGGCGAAGATGTTGTCTGAAGACTTTTTTAAATCCTTTAATGGGTACTTTTCCCTGCAAGAAAGGATTGGGGTCTAGCTGTGTTCATGTTAATCTCTTTAGTAAGAGTAATGGTGGCTATTAGCAGTTAGAAGACGGCGAGGTGGTCTTTTCTTAACTTCTAACATTATTGCTACCCCTATTATAGAAAGCCAGGGTTGGTTACTCTGTTCTTTCCTTTCTATAGGTCCCTGGTAGAAGAAGCTCCCACACTTAAGAAAACAGTTCCTGCCTGACAGAGCAGAATCCACAGGTAAGTGCTTTCCCTTCTAGGTTAGAAGATACCGGCACTATAGGGGTCAAATCATTGTGGTAAGTATTTGATTATTGTTTAAGGGGCACTGCTTATATGTTAAAGAGTCATCATTTTTTATTGGGGGCTCAGAGATGGAGAGTGTAGGAAGTGTTTGACAGATGTTTGTTTTAAACTTGTTTGGGGGCAATCGCTTTTTGCTGTGCTGCTGAATTTTTTATTATTGCGGTCACATGACCGCTCCTCTGCACTTCTGGTTTTTCAGCTACTCAGACCGGAGTTTGCTGTGGTGAGTGCAGAGGTTGCAGTTTCCTCTGCAGTTGTTTTCAAGTGGTTGGGCTGTTCCGGTTACAACAAGGTGATTTTTGCTCCGGGTCTGTCCGGTTTTCTGTGCTAGTGGGATAGCAACTTCTGGAGGGGTAAAACCTCAGCAGAGCTGAAGGATTTAGGTGCTTTTTTGTTAGGTATGTTTTTTACTGCTTCACATAAATAAACCTATATTGTTTTTGGCATTTACATTTTTGGAACTGATACCCAATTATGGACACTAAGACCTAGATTTGGAGTTTGGCGTTAGCCGTGAAAACCAGCGTTAGAGGCTCCTAACGCTGGTTTTAGGCTACCGCCGGTATTTGTAGTCACTCAAAATAGGGTCTAACGCTCACTTTTCAGCCGTGACTTTTCCATACCGCAGATCCCCTTACGTAAATTGCGTATCCTATCTTTTCAATGGGATCTTTCTAACTCCGGTATTTAGAGTCGTGTCTGAAGTGAGCGTTAGACATCTAACGACAAAACTCCAGCCGCAGGAAAAAAGTCAGTAGTTAAGAGCTTTCTGGGCTAACGCCGGTTTATAAAGCTCTTAACTACTGTACTCTAAAGTACACTAACACCCATAAACTACCTATGTACCCCTAAACCGAGGTCCCCCCACATCGCCGCAACTCGATTAAATTTTTTTAACCCCTAATCTGCCGACCGCCACCTACGTTATACTTATGTACCCCTAATCTGCTGCCCCTAACACCGCCGACCCCTATATTATATTTATTAACCCCTAACCTGCCCCCCACAACGTCGCCTCCACCTACCTACACTTATTAACCCCTAATCTGCCGACCGCAAAGCGCCGCCACCTACGTTATCCTTATGTACCCCTAATCTGCTGCCCCTAACACCGCCGACCCCTGTATTATATTTATTAACCCCTAACCTGCCCCCCACAACGTCGCCTACACTTATTAACCCCTAATCTGCCGAGCGGACCTGAGCGCTACTATAATAAAGTTATTAACCCCTAATCCGCCTCACTAACCCTATCATAAATAGTATTAACCCCTAATCTGCCCTCCCTAACATCGCCAACACCTAATTTCAATTATTAACCCCTAATCTGCCGACCGGAGCTCACCGCTATTCTAATAAATGTATTAACCTCTAAAGCTAAGTCTAACCCTAACACTAACACCCCCCTAAGTTAAATATAATTTACATCTAACAAAATAAATTAACTCTTATTAAATAAATTATTCCTATTTA
Organism: Bombina bombina; assembly: GCF_027579735.1. Classification (NCBI taxonomy): domain Eukaryota; kingdom Metazoa; phylum Chordata; class Amphibia; order Anura; family Bombinatoridae; genus Bombina; species Bombina bombina. Next base: position 197,926,837 of record NC_069503.1, on the reverse strand, counting down.
AAGCTAAATACTTACCTGTAAAATAAATCCTAATATAGCTACAATATAAATTATATTTATATTATAGCTATTTTAGGATTTATATTTATTTTACAGGTAACTTTGTATTTATTTTAACCAGGTACAATAGCTATTAAATAGTTAAGAACTATTTAATAGCTAAAATAGTTAAAATAATTACAAATTTACCTGTAAAATAAATCCTAACCTAAGTTACAATTAAAACTAACACTATACTATCAATAAATTAATTAAATAAACTACCTACAATTACCTACAATTAACCTAACACTACACTATCAATAAATTAATTAAATAAACTACCTACAATTAACCTAACACTACACTATCAATAAATGAATTAAATACAATTCCTACAAATAAATACAATTAAATAAACTTGCTAAAGTACAAAAAATAAAAAAGAACTAAGTTACAAAAAAGAATAAAAAAATATCTACAAACATAAGAAAAAAATTACAACAATTTTAAACTAATTACACCTACTCTAAGCCCCCTAATAAAACAACAAAGCCCCCCAAAATAAAAAATGCCCTACCCTATTCTAAATTACTAAAGTTAAAAGCTCTTTTACCTTACCAGCCCTGAACAGGGCCCTTTGCGGGGCATGCCCCAAGAAGTTCAGCTCTTTTGCCTGTAAAAAAAAAACATACAATACCCCCCCCCCCAACATTACAACCCACCACCCACATACCCCTAATCTAACCCAAACCCCCCTTAAATAAACCTAACACTAAGCCCCTGAAGATCATCCTACCTTGTCTTCACCTCACCAGGTATCACCGATCCGTCCTGGCTCCAAAATCTTCATCCAACCCAAGCGGGGGTTGGCGATCCATCATCCGGTGCCTGAAGAGGTCCAGAAGAGGCTCCAAAGTCTTCATCCTATCCGGGAAGAAGAGGCGATCCGGACCGGCAACCATCTTGATCCAAGCGGCATCTTCTATCTTCATCCGATGATTCTATCAGCCAATCGGAATTAAGGTAGGAATATTCTGATTGGCTGATGGAATCAGCCAATCAGAATCAAGTTCAATCCGATTGGCTGATCCAATCAGCCAATCAGATTGAGCTCGCATTCTATTGGCTGTTCGTCATTCTGCAGTTGGACGTCGCCGGAAGAAGATGGGTCCGCGGTGGAGGTCTTCAGGATGGAGCCGGTCGTCATCGGATGAAGATAGAAGATGCCACTTGGATCAAGATGGTTGCCGGTCCGGATCGCCTCTTCTTCCCGGATAGGATGAAGACTTTGGAGCCTCTTCTGGACCTCTTCAGGCACCGGATGATGGATCGCCAACCCCCGCTTGGGTTGGATGAAGATTTTGGAGCCAGGACGGATCTTATTTATTTGTAGGAATTGTATTTAATTAATTTATTGATAGTGTAGTGTTAGGTTAATTGTAGGTAGTTTATTTAATTAATTTATTGATAGTGTAGTGTTAGGTTAATTGTAGGTAATTGTAGGTAGTTTATTTAATTAATTTATTGATAGTCTAGTGTTAGTTTTAATTGTAACTTAGGTTAGGATTTATTTTACAGGTAAATTTGTAATTATTTTAACTATTTTAGCTATTAAATAGTTCTTAACTATTTAATAGCTATTGTACCTGGTTAAAATAAATACAAAGTTACCTGTAAAATAAATATAAATCCTAAAATAGCTATAATATAAATATAATTTATATTGTAGCTATATTAGGATTTATTTTACAGGTAAGTATTTAGCTTTAAATAGGAATAATTTATATAATAAGAGTTAATTTATTTCGTTAGATTTAAATTATATTTAATTTAGGGGGGTGTTAGTGTTAGGGTTAGACTTAGCTTTAGGGGTTAATACATTTATTAGAATAGCGGTGAGCTCCGGTCGGCAGATTAGGGGTTAATAATTGACATTAGGTGTCGGCGATGTTAGGGAGGGCAGATTAGGGGTTAATACTATTTATGATAGGGTTAGTGAGGCGGATTAGGGGTTAATAACTTTATTATAGTAGCGCTCAGGTCCGCTCGGCAGATTAGGGGTTAATAAGTGTAGGCAGGTGGAGGCGACGTTGAGGGGGGCAGATTAGGGGTTAATAAATATAATATAGGGGTCGGCGGTGTTAGGGGCAGCAGATTAGGGGTACATAAGGATAACGTAGGTGGCGGCGCTTTGCGGTCGGCAGATTAGGGGTTAATTATTGTAGGTAGGTGGAGGCGACGTTGTGGGGGGCAGATTAGGGGTTAATAAATATAATATAGGGGTCGGCGATGTTAGGGAACCAGATTAGGGGTACATAGGGATAATGTAAGTAGCGGCGGTTTACGGAGCGGAAGATTAGGGGTTAATAATAATATGCAGGGGTCAGCGATAGCGGGGGCGGCAGATTAGGGGTTAATAAGTGTAAGGTTAGGGGTGTTTAGACTCGGGGTACATGTTAGAGTGTTAAGTGCAGACGTAGGAAGGGTTACCGCATAGCAAACAATGGGGCTGCGTTAGGAGCTGAACGCGGCTTTTTTGCAGGTGTTAGGTTTTTTTTCAGCTCAAACAGCCCCATTGTTTCCTATGGGGGAATCGTGCACGAGCACGTTTTTGAGGCTGGCCGCGTCCGTAAGCAACTCTGGTATCGAGAGTTGAAGCTGCGTTAAAAATGCTCTACGCTCCTTTTTTGGAGCCTAACGCAGCCTTTATGTGGACTCTCAATACCAGAGTTATTTTTATGGTGCGGCCAGAAAAAAGCCAGCGTTAGTTTTTCGGGTCGTTACCGACAAAACTCCAAATCTAGCCGTTATGCTGAAGTTGATTCTTTTGAAAAATGCTTATTGTGTTTGGAGGCTAAGATAATTCCTCCTGTACAGTTTTACTCTTCATGTCTAAATAAAACTTTAATGTTTAAAGATAAGATGTCTCTCCCTGAGCCTCCTGTCTTTCAGGTTAGTGCTAGCAATGCTTCAGCTTTCCCCTCAAGCTTAACATGCAATGCCCTGCAGTTTCTCTCAACAACCTCCTGGAGTTGTTTTTTTACCTTGGGATTTCGCTGCGCAAATTACTTCTGCTGTTTCCGCAGCTTTATCAGCTTTTCCAAAGGTTACTGGTAAGCGTAAGAGGAAATCTGAACATATTGATGTTAGTAAGGCTGACTCCGCTAAGGCTGCATTAGTCAGTTTGTCTCAGTTATCTGATGAGGATGATTTTTCAGTGGCTTCTGATGAAGAATTGGCAGATTCTAATACTGTAGTGACCAATTCTGCAGATTCAGAGGAGACTAACTTTAGATTTAAGTTAGAACACCTTCGAGTTCATTTAAAGAGGCTTCTTGCTACTTTGGAAGAATACAACGCATTTGTTGTGGAGAATCCAAAGAGGTCTAGTAAGCTTAATAGGGTATATGATGTACCCTCATCTGTGGAAGTGTTCCCAGTTCCAGACTGTGTGGCAGATATAACTCAGGAATAGGATAAACCAGGGATTCCTTTTTCCCCGTCCCTTGTTTTTAAAAAGATATTTCCTGTTGCTGATGCTATTCGTGACTCATGGTGCACGGTGCCCAAGGTAGAGGGAGCTATCTCTACTCTGGCTAAGAGAACTACTATTCCTATTGAAGATAGTTGTTCTTTCAAGGATCCCATGGATAAGAAGCTTGAGGATTTTTTTAAGAAGATGTACATTCATCAGGGGTTACAGTGGCAACCTGTTGCATGTATTGCTACAATTGTGGGGGCAGCATCTTATTGGTGCGATGACTTATCTAATCTTATCCTAGAGGAGGCTACTATAGAGGAGATCCAAGACAGGATCAAGGCTCTTAAGTTAGCCAATACTTTTATTTGTGATGCCAACATGCAAGTTCTTAGGCTGGGTGCTAAGATTTCAGGTTTTACTGTTTAGCTCGCAGAGCTCTGTGGTTAAAATCTTGATCTGCAGATTTTACATCCAAGTCCAAGCTTTTATCTTTGCCTTATAAGCGTAAAACCTTGTTTGGTCCAGGTTTAGCAGAAATAATTTCTGAGATTACAGGTGGAAAAGGTTATTTCCTTCCTCAGGATAAAAGAATAGACCTAAGGGTCGCCAGATCTCTAATTTTCATTCCTTTCGTAACTTTAAGGGACAGACGTCTTCCTCTTCCAAGTCTGATCAATCCAAGTCTTCTTGGAGGTCCAGTCAGGCTTGGAATAGGGGGAAGCAAGTCAAGAAGCCTTCTGTTGATTCTAAATCAACATGAAGGGGCTACCCCCGATCTTGTAGTGGATCAAGTTGGGAGCAGGCTTTCTGTTTTTCCGCAGGCTTGGATAAGCGATGTTCCAGAGCCTTGGGCCATAGATATAGTATCCCACAGTTACAGAATAGGATTCAAATCTTGTCCTCCCAGGGGCAGATTCCACCTGTCAAGGTTATCTGCGAACCAGATAAAGAGAGAGGCCTTCTTAAACTGCATAAAGGACCTATCATCCCTGGGCATGATTGTTCCAGTTCCTCTTGAGGAACAGAGTCTAGGATTCTATTCAAATCTATTTGTAGTTCCCCAAAAGGAGGAGCCCTTTTCATCTCATTCTGGACCTAAAATATCTCAACCAATTCCTCAGGGTTCCGTCTTTCAAGATGGAAACCATCCGTTCTATTCTTCCTTTGGTTCAAGAGAGTCCGCTCATGACGACCATAGATCTGAAGGACGCATATGTTCATATTCCTATTTGCAGGGATCATTACCAGTATCTAAGTTTTGCCTTCCAGGACAAACATTTTCAGTTTGTTACCCTTCCTTTTGGCCTTGCTACAGCTCCCAGAATTTTTACAAAGGTTCTGGCAGTGGTAAGGTTCCAGGGTATTGCTGTGGTGCCTTATCTAAACGACATCCTAGCTCAAGCACCATCTTTTCATCTAGGAAAATCTCATACCGAGATATTGTTGTCTATTCTACATTCCCACGGTGGAAAGTGAATCTGGGAAAGAGTTCCCTTGTACCAGATACAAGGGTGTGTTTCTTGGGAACAATCATAAATTCCCTGTCCATATAGATTTTTCTGATGGACGTCAGAAAATCCAAACTCAATGCATGGAGATGATTGGACAGATGGTTGCCTCCATGAACATCATTCCTTTTGCTTAGTTCCATCTGAGATCTCTACACCTATGCATGCTCAGTCAATGGAACAGGGACCACTCAGATCTCTCGCAGAGAATACATTTGGATTCCCCAACAAGGGTCTCTCTCTCTTTGGATTTCATAGGACCATCTGTCTCGGGGGACACATGCTTCCTGGGTGATTGTGACCCCAGACGCCAGCCTGTTAGGTTGGGGAGCAGTTTGGTGTTTCTTAACAGCACAGGGTCTGTGTACTCCAGAGGAGTTATCTCTTGCAATAAACATCTTGGAGTTGAGAGCAATATTCTATGCTTTAATAGCTTGGCCTCAACTAGCTTTTGTCCAATTTATCAGATTTCAGTTGGACAACATCACCTCGGTGGTCTACATCAACTACCAGGGAGGAACTCGGAGTTCTTTGGAAATGAAGGAGGTGACTCCAGTGGGCGGAGTCTCACAATTGCCATCTCTCTGCCATCCACATTCCAGGGGTGGACAACTGGGAGGCAGATTTTTTGAGAAGGCAGACTTTTCATCCCGGAGCGTGGGCTCTCCACCCAGAGGTTTTCACAATGATAACTCTCAGGTGGTGGGTTCCGGAGTTGGATCTGATGGCGTCTTGTCAAAACACCAAGCTTCCAAAGTATGGTTCAAGGTCAAGAGATGTTTTAAGCTGTTCTGGTAGATGCTCTAGCGGTTCCTTGGAGCTTCAATCTAGCATACCTGTTTCCTCCGTTTGCATTGCTTTCATGAGTAATTGCTCGCTTCAAACAGGAGAGAACTTTTGTGATTTTAATAGCTCCTGCATGGCCTCACAGGATCTGGTTCGTGGATCTGGTGACGTGTCATCTCTTCTGCCGTGGAGTTTACCTTTCAGGAAGGGCCTTCTACTTCAGGATCCCTTTCTTCCTCCAAATCTGGTTTCTCTGAAGCTGTCTGCTAGGATATTGAACATCTAAGTTTGGCTAGACATGGCTTCTCTGAGAAAGTCATAGATATTATGCTTCAGGCTCGTAAACCGGTTAATCACAGAATTTACCATAGGGTATGGTGTAAATACCTTCATTGGTGTGATTCAAAGGGTTTTTCTTGGAACAAAGTAAGGGTTCCTCAAATTTTGGCTTTTTTTCAGGAGGGCCTGGAGAAGGGTTTGTCAGTCAGTACTTTAAAGGGTCAGATTTCTGCACTGTCTATTCTTCTGCATAAACGCCTAGCAGTTCTGCCAGATGTTCAGTCTTTTGTTCAGGCCTTGGTCAGAATCAGGTCTGTGTTTAAATCTGTTGCTCCTGCTTGGAGTCTTAACCTTGTTCTTAGAGTTTTGCAGCAGGCTCCATTTGAGCCAATGCATTCTGTTAATATTCCCAGAATGAACGTCTTTTACATTACTTGGATGTTGTGCATGCTCTTAAATTTTATTTTCAAGCAGCTAAGGATTTTCGGCAGTCTTCTGCCCTGTTTGTTGTTTTCTCTGGTAAACCTAGAGGTCAGAAGCCTACCCCTACTTCTCTTTCTCGCTGGTTGAGAAGTGTTATCCATTTAGCTTATGAGACAGCAACCTCCTGAGAGAATTACAGCTCATTCTACTAGAGCTGTTTCATCTTCATGGGATGTCAAAAATTAAGCTTCTGTGGAGCAAATATGCAAAGCAGCTACTTGGTCCTCCATAGTTTTTTCAAAATTCTACAAATTTTATACTTTTGCCTCAGCTGAGGCTTCCTTTGGGAGAAAAATTCTTCAAGCGGTGGTGTCTTCAATTTAGGTCCATCTTGTTCTCCCTCCCTATTCATTCTGTGTCTTCTAGCTTGGGTATTGGTTCCCAATAGTAATTAGAATGTTTCATGGACTCTCCATGCCATAGGAAAGAAAACAAAATGTATGCTTACCTGAAATTTATTTCCGGGCATGGAGAGTCCAGGGCTCGCCCTTATTCAATTTAAGATGGCAGTTTTTTTTTATTGTCCTCAGGCACCTCTATACCCTTGTGTTATCTTCTTTTTCCGATTCCCTTCGGCCAAATGACTGGAGGTTATGGGTAAGGGAAGTGATACTTAACAACTCTGCTGGGATGCTTTTTGCCTCCTCCTGCTGGCCAGGAGTGAATATCCCACTAGTAATTAGAATGTTTTGTGGACTCTCCATGCCCGGAAAGAAAGAAATTTATCAGGTAAGCATAAATTTGTTATTCCCCTAGATTCGCTCATCAACCCCACTCTCAAAAATCGCAAATATCGGCCTTTCTGTGGGCAATCTTTCTGAACAACCTATTGCATCACTTATATTAAAATTTGTTATACCCATAATAATATGATACTCTTGTTTGTACTTTACTGTTTGTTTGTTTTGTTATGTAAGTTGAAACTTTTATTGATAACAAAGTTTACATGTTGATAATATAAAGTTTCTAGAATGGATAAAAAGGAAAAAAAGAGCTAAATAATAGACAGAAAGCATATCACTAACAAATACAGGACAACAGCGTGAAATCCTGGCCGCTGATCCGACAAGACCAGCTATGAATGTGACGTGAGCTTTATATTGCCTGTTAAATAGCTGAACATAGCTACTGAAACCTCATAAGAATATGAAAGAGACTGCTATTATTTCAATGAAACAACTGGACATTTACAAATCGCTTGAACTGTTTAAATATGTGATTGCTGAAAGTCTTGAACCTTTGTATTTTTCGAAATAACTTTAATAAAGCTCTTTTAAAAAGTAGCCACTGAGTGGCTTTGTAAGATACATCTTTATTTATTGAGAGTGCAATATTATTAATGGTTTGTATAGACTATTGAATCATCAAGGGGCAAATTGATGCATTTCTCCAAGTTCTCCACTTTGTCAAATTCTGAAACCCATACCTCTTTATCTGTACACATCATAGGATTAATATAAAACTTGGTACAAAGCACAGCATTTATATATTTAAATATAAATCTACCACCTGTCTGTTTATTGTGATAAAATAATTCTCAAGATCTGGCTGACCTAATTTGGATCCCTGATCATGCAGATGTTCTCAAAGGAATCTATAGCACTACTATAAAAACATGTCTGAAATGCTGGAAAGAGCTTCGCTCACATAAGTCGATAGCTCCCCACCCTTCGCCTATTCATTCAATGAAGGCCATACTGCAGTGCCTTCCTGATTCGAGACCTAAACGTTGGGAAGCCCTGGAGATTAAGCAGATTTCTGACCTCTATAGGGGCGATCTTCTCATGTTGCCACCAGAAAATTTTCCAACTGATGACTTTCCTAAGGACTTACAATTTGAATATCTTAGGTTAACCTCGTTACTTCTCTCTTGGGGATTCCCTAAATTGAGATCCCGGACCCTTACACAGTGGGAGAGATGCTGGATGGCAGGTAGACCTATTAAGTGCTCACTGTCCTTTCATTATAAACTTCTTGACTCCCCCCAATTTGTTAAACCGGGAGCTGTTAAGGACTGGGAGAGAGACCTGGAGGTGGTGCATCGGGATGCAGCTTGGCATCGAGCCCTTCGAGATGTGAAACTAGCAGCTCGCTGCTCAAACCTTTTTGAATTGTACATTAAATTAATGCTACGATGGCATTGGGTCCCGACTAGGTTACACAGGGTGTTTCCTATTAGAAGTGCAGATTGTTGGAAGGGATGTGGGCAGAGAGGTACTCATCTCCATATCTGGTGGGATTGCCCCAAGTTGAGTGCCTTTTGGGCCTCAGTTGCGGACTTGCTTTTCCACCTGCAGTTGGTACAACACCTAACTGGAGACATTGCACTCTTCCATTTGGGGCTCCACACACTTCAAAAACCTCCTAGAACCTTATGTGTCATTATCCTCCTAGCTGCAAAGTTAGCTATAGCCAGTCATTGGGCTAGGGATTCCCCTTTGACTTTGAATCTAGTTCTAGATATCCTTGCTTACTTGCAGAGAATGGAAGAATACTCCTTGAGAGCTGAAGCACGCTCTAATTTCTATTATTCAGTCTGGTGCCCATGGGATGAGTTCCAGAGAACTAATCCACAATTCAATAGTAGACACTGTAACACTCACAGCATGCGTATATCACCTGGGAGAAGGGCAAGATCCTTGACTAATAGACATCTGCCCCCTCCTTTAGTTCCCCTTACATTCTACCTCATCCTTTCCCCTTCCCTCCCCCCTCCCCCCCCTTTTCCTTTTTTTTCTTTTTTTTTTCTTTTCACCTCTCTCATTGGGTAGTTCGTGAAGAAACTCATCGAACCCTACACTCGGTGAATTTTCCTATGTGTGTGTTTTTTAACTTCTGAATAAAATACTACTGCATATTCAGAAGCGTTTACCCTGTTTCCCTATTTGTAATCGGTAAATCTGTTTTTATACACTGAAACGTAATTTTTTTTGTATTTTCCTTTTTTTTTTTTTTTTTATATAACAGATGTTCTTCTATTTGTTCAATAGTTTGCATAAAGTGCCCTGAGGCCTTTTATATGGACCTTGATCCCCTGGCTGGATCTGTTATATATTAGGGTCACTGTGAAATAGTAAAAACAAAATGAGGTGTTTAAGATTGTCTGCTCATATCAGCCTGTTATCTAAAGTTTTGTGTTTAATTTCTCAGTACTTTGTTAGTTTTTTTTTTAAAATTGTAACAAAATGTTTATTGCCTGATGTGTATATTTTGTGACTTTGTCTATCACCTCAATAAAAAAAAGTATTATAAAAAAAAATAATTCTCATACCAACCATCTCATTTGTTTAATGAATACATTGGTAATTTAACAGCAATCATCTATACTTCAGCTCACTGCAGCATAACCAAAGAGAGAAAAGGTCCAGATATAGATCAGTTATATTCCTAATAAAATCCAATATTTCTGGCAGATGTCTGAGCTAGTGGCAGACGTTACTAATGAGAAGACGATATTTTGAAACACTTGGGGATACTGTATAATGAACCCAAATGCCCTATTTTATCTATGGGGCTCTGATTGACATAGAATATATTTATTATTTACTATTTTATTATCCTTATTTGTAAAATAGAGTTATTGTTTGGTTTTTTATTTTTGGCACACAGATTTCAGTGCTTTTTATATAGGGAGTCCTGCAATAGTAAGACAATGTACTAGGAGGACTTTCTCCTTCCGGATGTATAAAACTAAAGGATTTGCGATTTTTTTTTATTGGAATGTTTGATGCAATATTTTTTTGTGAATACATTTTATTAGATGGTGTTATTATGAGTGTAACTGTACTTTTGTAATGTATTTTGATTTTAGCATAAAAAGCTATTGCGCTCAAGCGATCGCATTTATTTTGAACTCATAATACCAGCGGTAAGCCCTACCACTCGTAATCCGGCCCTAAATATATATTTTTCTCAATAAAAAATGTATATGCAAAACAAAATCTGAATTACAAACACTTGAAATACAGACTCCATCTTGAAGCAAAAAAGACAATGAGGCCCATTTATCAAAGGTCTGTCGGACCTGATCCGAGAGTGCGGATCAGCTCCGACAGACTTTGCTGAATGCGGAGAGCAATACACTCTCCGTATTCAGCATTGCACCAGCAGCTCTTGTGAGCTGCTGGTGCAACTCCGCCCACTGCAGATTCGTGGCCAATCGGCTGCCAGCAGGGGGTGTCAATCAACCCCATCATACTCAATCGGGTTAAATTGTGGCAATGTTTCTCCGCCTGCTCAGAGCAGGCAGACAGGTTATGGAGCAGCGGTTTTTAGACCGCTGCTTCATAACTGCTGTTTCTGGTTAGCCGGCAGGCTCGCCAGAAACACGGACCCTCAAGCTCCATTTGGAGCTTGATAAATGGGCCTCTATGATTTAGAGGAAACTAAAAAGAAATCAGTTTACAACATACAGAAATAGATGGGTTTTTTCGATCGTTTGCGTGCTGGTTAAATTGCACTGGTTTTACAAGATGAAAGTAAATGTGATCGCTTGAGTTCAAATCAAGTTAAGGCTCTTCAGGTTAGCGCATCCTCAGAGCTGTGGTTAACTGTTTTGCAAAACAAAAAAGTGTCAAAAAATACATCAAAAATACATTACAAAGTACAGTTACACTTATAAACACACTATCTAATATTTTATTAAAAACAATATTCCACACAAAAGTTATATTGGCTCAAAGATATGAGGTCTCGGGTGTTTTTTTAAAAAAAAGCAGACAAAGGGCTTTAACATAGAGATACATACATATACATCTCTAGATATGTGTGTGTGTATATATATATATATATGTGTGTGTGTGTGTGTCTATACATGTGTTCATATGTATTTACATGTGTATATATGTATTTAAAGACATATATGCACATATAAACACATGAATGCATATTATGTAGACATATATAGACATATAAATATATAAGTGCATTGGAACCCTTTGCAGTCAAGTAGATGAAAACATGTAAAATCATATTTATGCAATATTTATATTTAATAAAGTGCTATACTGTGTATTTACTATAAATATTTCACATTCCAATGTTCTGCACATAGCAGAATATGTTATAAGTATAAATAGATAGTCTTATATATATCTGTATATATCTATACCTATATATAATGATATATATATATATATATATATATATATATATATATATATATATATATATATATATATATATATATATATATATATATATATATATATATATATATATATATATATATATATATATATATATATATATATATATATATATACAGGGAGTGCAGAATTATTAGGCAAGTTGTATTTTTGAGGATTAATTTTATTATTGAACAACAACCATGTTCTCAATGAACCCAAAAAACTCATTAATATCAAAGCTGAATAGTTTTGGAAGTAGTGTTTAGTTTGTTTTTAGTTATAGCTATTTTAGGGGGATATCTGTGTGTGCAGGTGACTATTACTGTGCATAATTATTAGGCAACTTAACAAAAAACAAATATATACCCATTTCAATTATTTATTTTTACCAGTGAAACCAATATAACATCTCAACATTCACAAATATACATTTCTGACATTCAAAAACAAAACAAAAACAAATCAGTGACCAATATAGCCACCTTTCTTTGCAAGGACACTCAAAAGCCTGCCATCCATGGATTCTGTCAGTGTTTTGATCTGTTCACCATCAACATTGCGTGCAGCAGCAACCACAGCCTCCCAGACACTGTTCAGAGAGGTGTACTGTTTTCCCTCCTTGTAAATCTCACATTTGATGATGGACCACAGGTTCTCAATGGGGTTCAGATCAGGTGAACAAGGAGGCCATGTCATTAGATTTTCTTCTTTTATACCCTTTCTTGCCAGCCACGCTGTGGAGTACTTGGACGCGTGTGATGGAGCATTGTCCTGCATGAAAATCATGTTTTTCTTGAAGGATGCAGACTTCTTCCTGTACCACTGCTTGAAGAAGGTGTCTTCCAGAAACTGGCAGTAGGACTGGGAGTTGAGCTTGACTCCATCCTCAACCCGAAAAGGCCCCACAAGCTCATCTTTGATGATACCAGCCCAAACCAGTACTCCACCTCCACCTTGCTGGCGTCTGAATCGGACTGGAGCTCTCTGCCCTTTACCAATACAGCCACGGGCCCATACATCTGGTCCATCAAGACTCACTCTCATTTCATCAGTCCATAAAACCTTAGAAAAATCAGTCTTGAGATATTTCTTGGCCCAGTCTTGACGTTTCAGCTTGTGTGTCTTGTTCAGTGGTGGTCGTCTTTCAGCCTTTCTTACCTTGGCCATGTCTCTGAGTATTGCACACCTTGTGCTTTTGGGCACTCCAGTGATGTTACAGCTCTGAAATATGGCCAAACTGGTGGCAAGTGGCATCTTGGCAGCTGCACGCTTGACTTTTCTCAGTTCATGGGCAGTTATTTTGCGCCTTGGTTTTTCCACACGCTTCTTGCGACCCTGTTGACTATTTGGAATGAAACGCTTGATTGTTCGATGATCACGCTTCAGAAGCTTTGCAATTTTAAGAGTGCTGCATCCCTCTGCAAGATATCTCACTATTTTTGACTTTTCTGAGCCTGTCAAGTCCTTCTTTTGACCCATTTTGCCAAAGGAAAGGAAGTTGCCTAATAATTATGCACACCTGATATAGGGTGTTGATGTCATTAGACCACACCCCTTCTCATTACAGAGATGCACATCCCCTAATATGCTTAATTGGTAATAGGCTTTCGAGCCTATACAGCTTGGAGTAAGACAACATGCATAAAGAGGATGAAATGGTCAAAATACTCATTTGCCTAATAATTCTGCACTCCCTGTATATATATATATAGATATACATTGTACCAAAATTCCATCAGTTATACTGTATGTAGAAATATTTATTTATGAATAAATAGAACATATTCTGCTATGTGCAGAACAGTGGCATGTGAAATATTCATATTTTCATGTTGGGTTAGCCCAAATGAGAATATGCGATCGGGTTTGCACACAAGAGGGGTGTTAAGTTTTTTTTGTGTGATAGTCTCAGAAACAAAGTAAATTTGAAAATAAAAGTGAATTTAAAATTGTCTTCAAATGACATAATCTATCGGAATTTTGACTTTCCTATACTTTTAAAATGTGAATGGAATGCTGCTGTCCCCATGCACGGTATATGAGATGTCAGGGTACCAAAAATACATTTTGGAACTGATTAATTTGTTGCAAATCACTGCACTAAGTATAGGTGCACATAATAATAATAATAAACAATAAAACTAAGAGATTTTAAACTCATTCATTAACAGGACCTACTTAGATCAATATATTATCATTTACTTTCAAATTCTTTTTCTGACATGAACAAACCTTTGAATATAAATCTGAATATATTTTTGCAGTAGATTTTATGTATAAAATGTTGTTGTTTTCAATTTGATGTTGGAATTACCAGAGGCAATTTAAACTGTTTTAAAATATGCAACAATGTGACATTTTGCAACTGCCTCCTGTAAATTTAATGATTTTAATGAGTCAGTAGAATTAAAATATACGCAAAGATGACGGCTTAGCTAAACCATCAAAGAAGATCCATTACAGAGATATAGGTTCTGATGTCATTAAAATGAAGGTATATATAACCTTGAAAAACAGAAATCTATATTATCAAAAAATCTCCCTTAATACAACTAGCGATTGACTGAAGAAAACTCCTATAGAGTTTTTAGCTTTACAACCTTACAATTTTGCATTCATAAAATATTTTAATGTTATGTTAAAAAGGATCAATTTAAATTCTAAAATTAACAATTTTTTTTTTCATTTAGTTGTTACTTAAATTTATATTGGTACGTTAAAGTATTGATGCTGGATATAAAGGCCTTGGCAATATTCCAGGTGAGGGGATAAACATGTGCGTCCTGTGTTGTTCTGGATCCATAGTGGATATAATAAATTGGAAAGTTGTTTAAAAATGTATGATCTATCTAAATAATAAAAGAAAAGTTTTGGGTTTCATGTCCCTTTAAAGGGATACTAAACCCAAATGTACTATTTCTTGATTCAGATAGAGGATGTAATTTTAGGCAACTTTCTAATTTACTCCTATTATCATTTTTTTCTTCATTCTCTTGCTATCTTTATTTAAAAAGAAGGAATTTAAAACATAGGAGCCGTACCATTTTTTGTTGAGAACCTGGGTTTATGCTTGCTTATTGATGGCTTAAATACAGCCACCAATAAGAAAGCGCTATCTAGGGTGCTAAACCGTAAAATGGGGCAGCTCATATCTTTTTAAATAAAGATAGCAAGAGAACAAAGAAAAATTGATAATAGGTAATAGGAGTAAATTAGAAAGTTGCTCTATTTGAATCATGAAAAAAATGGGTTTAGTATAACTTAAAGTTTAACAGAATCTGACTGATATAAACTTGTGACATAAAATTGTGCCTAACTAAAAAAAAGAAATCAGCTCACACAATAATTCAATGAAATGAAATAATGCAATGAAAAAGAATTGTGCTGAATACCTTACTGGATGATTAGTGAAGCATTCTTACGGCAGGTATGGAGTGGCAGAACATATTAGCATTTTTTGACAAACATTTTGTCTTTTTTTAGAGCTAAATATAAAGATTTATGTTCTTTGATTAGCAGAGAGAGTTTCTACACATTTTTCAAAAACTGCCCATCAATTTTAGCTCAAATAAGGCCTGAAAGCAGCACAGATTGCTGCATAGTCAAAAATGCTAATATAACTTCAGATGAAGCCAGATTGCTTCTATTGCTAAGAAATGATTTAAAATGTCAATGAATAAAAATGGGATTTCACTAAAAAGTAGAATTTAAAACACTGAATTAAAATAGATCAGGCAGCTGTTTTGTAATTTGAAAAGCAAAAGATAAATGTATATTAAATGTGACCTTATTAAAAAAAAAAAAAGTAATATAACGTGTTTTATAGGCTCATACTCTTTTCCAAAGTTGGGATGGGCGAATATTTTGCCACATTCGAAAAATGAAACAAATTTTAACACATTTGTTTGTTTGTTTTAAATTTCGAATATTTGCACAACATTCTAACATTCATGTAAAGGGATAGTAAAGTCCAAATTAAACTTTCATGATTCAGATGGGGCATGTAATGTTAAACAACTTTTCAATTTACTTTTATCATCAAATTTGCTTTGTTCTCTTAGCTGAAGCACTTGAAGGCCGCCTCTTATCTGAATGCATTTGACAGTTTTTACAGCTAGAGGCTTTTAGTTCACGTGTACCTTATAGATAACATTGTGCTCACTCCCGTGGAGTTAAGATTCAGTACTAATTGCCTGAAATGCAAGTCTCTCAAAAGAACTGAAATAAGAGGGCAATCTACAGAGGCTTAGATACAAGGTAATCACAGAGGTAAAAAGTATATTTCTATAACAGTGTTGGTTATGCAAAACTGAGGAATGATAAATAAAGGGATTATCTATCTTTTTAAACAATACAATTTTTGGTGTTTACTGGTAATAGTATTTCTAATACTATCTTTAATCCCTTAAAGGGACAGTCTACACCAGAATTCCCTAGTTTTGCATAGCCAACACTGTTAGATAAATACACTTTTTACCTCTGTGATTACCTTGTATCTAAGCCTCTGCAAACTGCCCCCTTATTTCAGTTCTTTTGACAGACATCCATTTTAGCCAATCAAAGCTGGCTCACCTGAACTCCACGTGTGTGAACACAGTGTTATCTATATGACACACATAAACTAACACCCTCTAGTGGTGAAAAACTGTCAATATGCCCTGAGAGAAGAGGTGGCCTTCAAGGGCTTAGAAATTAGCATAAGAACCTCCTAGGTTTAGCTTTCAACTAAGAATACCAAGAGAACAAAGCAAAATTGGTGATAAAAAGTAAATTTGAAAATTGTTTAAAATTACATTCACTATCTGAATCATGAAAGTTTATTTTGGACTAGACTGTCCCTTTAAGGACCACAGCACTTTTCCATTTTCTGACCGTTTGGGACCAAGGCTATTCTAAATTTTGTCCTGAGTTTAAAAATACCCAATCATGTTCTTTGCTTTTTTTGCAAGTTATAGGGCAATAAGTACAAGTAGCACTTTGATATTTCCAAACCATTTTTTTTCAAAATTAGCGATAGTTACATTGGAACACTGATATCTGTCAGGAATCCCTGAATATCCCTTGACATGTATATATATATTTTTTTTAGTAGACAACTCAAAATATTGATCTAGGCCCATTTTGGTATATGTCATGCCACCATTTCACCGCCAAATGCGATCAAATAAAAAAAATCTTTTTCACAAACTAGGTTTTTCACTGAAATTATTTACAAACAACTTGTGCAATTATGGCACAAATGGTTGTAAATGCTTCTCTGGGATCCCCTTTGTTCAGAAATAGCATACATTTATGGCTGTGGCATTACTTTTTGGTAATTAGAGGGCTGCTAAATGCTGCTGCGCACCACGCTTGTATTAGGCCCAGCAGTGAAACGGTTAATTAGGTAGCTTGTTGGGAGCTTGTATGGTTAATTTTAGCTTTAGTGTAGTATACAACCCAAAGTGCTGATCTAGGCCCCTTTTGATATATTTCATGCCACCATTTCACTGCCAAATTCGATCAAATGTATTATGCCCAGCAGTGATGGGGTTAATTAGGTAGCTTGTATGGAGTTTGAAGGGTTAATTTTAGCTTTAGTGTAGAGATCAGCCTCCCACCTGACACATTCCACCCCCTGATCCCTCCCAAACAGCTCTCTTCCCTCCCTCACCCCACAATTGTCCCCGCTATCTTAAGTACTGGCAGAAAGTCTGCCAGTACTAAAATAAATATATATATTCTGCTGTGTAGGATCCCCCTTACCCACAACCTCACTGATCCCCCCAAAGAGCTCTCTTACCCTGCAACCACCAACTATTTTCCACCATTTTGGGTACTGGCAGCTGTCTGCCAGTACCCACTTTGCATTTAAATGTGGCTTTTTAAAATAAACCACAGTTTTTTTCTGTAGTGTAGCTGCCCCCCCTCCATACCCTACACCCTCCCAGATCTATTTGGAAACATTATTTCCTCCCTCCTCTCCCACCACCACCACCACCCACCATCCTCTCCAACCACTTAAATTTTTTAAACTATCCAGATTGCGGGCACGCACGCCCCCCCACCCCCCGCGTGTGCACCCGACAATCCTTTGCAACTGCTGGCCGGAAGTTTGCCAGCGATGGGCCGCCCACCCGCCTCCCTGCACCTGCTCCCACCCACCAATGATCGGCACCATCGCTAGCCGATGCAGAGAGGGCCACAGAGTGCCCTCTCTGCATCGGTGTGCCAAAAAAAGTATTGCAGTGATGCCTCAATATCGAGGCATCACGGCAATACCTTAAAAGCTGCTGGAAGCAATCAGGATCGCTTCCAGAACTTTCTAACCCCAGAGGAATGCCAGGCACGTCCTTGGTCGTTAATTTACATCCAATGGAGGATGTGCCTGGCACGTCCTTGGTCATTAAGGAGTTAAATGTAATATTGTATTCAATTTTGTTTAATTCCATTATTGCATAATTCGAATTTGAATTATGCAATATTCAAATTTGAAAATTGGAATTGATATATTTTTTATAGTATTTCTAATACTCTCTATAAATGTAATATTCGAATTATGCAATATTCGAAATAGAAAAATTTGAATTTGAAGTTGTATTTTTGAGGATTAATTTTATTATTGAACAACAACCATGTTCTCAATGAACCCAAAAAACTCATTAATATCAAAGCTGAATAGTTTTGGAAGTAGTTTTTAGTTTGTTTTTAGTTATAGCTATTTTAGGGGGATATCTGTGTGTGCAGGTGACTATTACTGTGCATAATTATTAGGCAACTTAACAAAAAACAAATATATACCCATTTCAATTATTTATTTTTACCAGTGAAACCAATATAACATCTCAACATTCACAAATATACATTTCTGACATTCAAAAACAAAACAAAAACAAATCAGTGACCAATATAGCCACCTTTCTTTGCAAGGACACTCAAAAGCCTGCCATCCATGGATTCTGTCAGTGTTTTGATCTGTTCACCATCAACATTGCATGCAGCAGCAACCACAGCCTCCCAGACACTGTTCAGAGAGGTGTACTGTTTTCCCTCCTTGTAAATCTCACATTTGATGATGGACCACAGGTTCTCAATGGGGTTCAGATCAGGTGAACAAGGAGGCCATGTCATTAGATTTTCTTCTTTTATACCCTTTCTTGCCAGCCACGCTGTAGAGTACTTGGACGAGTGTGATGGAGCATTGTCCTGCATGAAAATCATGTTTTTCTTGAAGGATGCAGACTTCTTCCTGTACCACTGCTTGAAGAACTCCAGTGATGTTGCAGCTCTGAAATATGGCCAAACTGGTGGCAAGTGGCATCTTGGCAGCTGCATGCTTGACTTTTCTCAGTTCATGGGCAGTTATTTTGCGCCTTGGTTTTTCCACACGCTTCTTGCGACCCTGTTGACTATTTTGAATGAAACGCTTGATTGTTCGATGATCACGCTTCAGAAGCTTTGCAATTTTAAGAGTGCTGCATCCCTCTGCAAGATATCTCACTATTTTTAACTTTTCTGAGCCTGTCAAGTACTTCTTTTGACCCATTTTGCCAAAGGAAAGGAAGTTGCCTAATAATTATGCACACCTGATATAGGGTGTTGATGTCATTAGACCACACCCCTTCTCATTACAGAGATGCACATCACCTAATATGCTTAAATGGTAGTAGGCTTTCAAGCCTATACAGCTTGGAGTAAGACAACATGCATAAAGAGGATGATGTGGTCAAAATACTCATTTGCCTAATAATTCTGCACACAGTGTATATATATATATATATATATATATATATATATATACTGTATATATATATATATATATATATATATATATATATATATATATATATATATATATATATATATATATATATATATATATATAAATATGTATATTTTATGTTTCTATTTACTAAATTCCCTACCACATGAACTATTAAACTTCAGAATAGTATTTGTTAAATCGAAAGTTTCATTCAAAATTTTGAATGTGGATATTCCATCAAATTATGAACATTCGAAAATGAAAGTAACATTTGAAAACTGGAATTAACATTTGATTACCGAATTTTAATGGATTTTCATTCTTCTTAACGTTCAATTGTCCATAACAAAAATGTTTACAGGACTAATCGTTCTACCAAGCAAATTGCACTTTCATCACATTTGCTCATTCCTGTTCCAGAGCTAATCATACTTTTCCCAGAAAAATATATTCAATATAATTTTATTAGTTGTTGATATATATTTTTTAGGATGCAAGAAAAACATCTACCTATTCAAAAATGATGACACCAAAACCTATAAACAAATTACCCAGTAAAACAAATTTTTCACTTTTCAAAGAGATATTAAAGTATTTTCTTTTTATAGCTAAAAGATGACATTTTGAAATGTATTGTTTTTTTTTTTCAAAAAGAATATGCTATGGAAAGACTTAAGGTGGTGTCCACGATGTATGTTAAATTGCTTCTATGAAATATAATACAAAATATTGAGGACGTATATATAAAAATGTGTATAAAAATGTTGTTTAATAAACGAATTTCTAAAATACAAGAAATGAACAACTACCTGATGTACAATTCTTAAAAATAGAATGAATGGATAATCTTCTAAAATACAATCAATAGATATACAAATACAATTAATGGATAATCTTCTAAAATACAATCAATAGATATACAAATGCATAGAATAAAAAAGCGTGATATATATATAAAAAGCGTTATAATATCTATGTCTTAAGAACGGTTAATAGGCAATGCAATGATAAAATGGTGTATAAATTAAATTAATACATGGCAATACATTTAAAACATGGCAATTATCTTAATTAGAAGATAAGATAAAGCACAGTCCGTGTAGTTCCAATATTGATGGTTGTGATGATGTTGTGTGTTATAAGTAGAAATCCAAAATGTCCAAACAATAAGTGAAAATCCAAAGTGTCCAAATATTTAAATATTTTAATAAAAATGTTTCCAAAGGCTGTGTGTATACAAAATAATCCAATAAAATGAATATATGTGATTCACAAAAATATGTGTACAAAAAAACATAAAAAAATTAAAAAAAAGATGATCCGTGGGTATATGGGGCAAAATATTGAAAAAAAATGAAGAAAAGTAAAAAATAAAAATAAAAATGCAGTGAAAAAATGTGTACACCTTAAAAGAATAATAGTGTGGTCCTAATATGATTAGGTAGAGGAAATAAAATGAGGGTATACCCTCAAACGTATATATATCTCTGTTTTCCTTATAAGTAAGATCCTTAATACTCAGTTTGGTGTTATATCCTAAAATGTGGAGGTGGTGGTGGTGTAGTATTTGCTTGTAATCTTCTTTCAGAAGTGGTTATAATAATCCTAAATCTGACATCGGATTCCTATATAAGAAATAAAAAGAACATAGTGCAATATTGCCTCTATATTTTGAACAAAATAAGTATCCTGCTTACCGTGTGTGCCTGAGCTGCAATACCAGTACAATCTACGCGTTTTGTTCTGTAAGGACCTTTCTCAAGACTGGTATCGGCTGTATTATGTTGCTACTTTAAGTAGATTGTGTTGTCCAATAGGACGTTTGCAAAAATTGCGCCAAAATTTTGCGCCTAAAATTCACGCCAGATTTATTAACCTTTAGCTCTTGCGACAAAAATAAGAAACAAAACCAACAATACTCACATAGACAATGGGAATATAATGAGAATCATTCCACACCTCAAAATAGGAATGTTGGTAACTTCCATCCAAATGTTAGGGATTACTATCCCAGAGATCCACCCAAATTTAGAGACTACAACAGGGGGAATTATAGAGGCAATTACAGACCCAGAAGTAGAGATAACTGGAACCAAGCCCAACATCCATATCACAGACCCTCACATTACAGACACCACTCCAATCACCAACAGAACAGATATTGGATAATGAGGTGGTGTTTCTCTGTAATGGCCATATCTGTATTGGTTCTCATATCCCCAACAGGCGGTGAAAATTTCAGGGGTAGGTCACCCCCACATTTCCATAGCCAACATCAGGTCAGATTCCCACCTCACGGAGATAGGGATATACATGGAAATAGGGACAACCACAACATGGATTATGGATATAGACAAGGATACAGAAATACGCACCCAAGAGTAAATTTCAACGACAACAATCAGGGATATCCCCTGAGGAATATACAAAATTCAAGGTCTATACAACATTGGGTGGACACTCATACACCTATTACAAATAGATTTGAACATCTGAAACACATGGAAGACACAAACAGCCCCACCCCCATTAATATAAGAAACCAAAACAATACACCACCAGGGATCACAACTGATCAAAACAATCATCATTTTTTAGGGGAGGGCATTTCAACACTTGTAGACAGAAACAAACAATCAAAGAGAAAACAGAGAACACAAGATATAGAAGATTCCCCAATTCAAAAAAGAAAAAACACAGAGGCAGAAGAGCAAGGCTAAAGACAAAAAGAAAATCTAAGGAAATTACACATATACAGAAAGAAAAACAAGAAATGGAATATAACACACTCCCTTCAACAAGTGACTCCAAAATAAAGGGGATATATAATTTGAGTAATATCAGCCTGAATCCTAAATATATTGAAGTACTATCTTTAGGTCTATCATATGCTCCATCAAGGGGGCTGGATAAATTCCAGACCTATACACACGTTAAACAGCTAATAAGAAAACTAACCCTTAAGAGATTCTTTTGTAAATCTGCATTAGAAAAACAAAATTATCAACAGACCACACATGTTAATACAAACATCAGGATAATGGGAGATCAAGCACAAAGGATGCCAACCTACACAGACCTCAAACCAAAATCTACTTTTTTCCTGTTCACACACAAAGGTCCGCACATTGAAACCTTTGAGAATATAGTCTGCGATGATTTAAAGAAATTGAACAATACACATCTCAAAAAATGTCATCAAAACAGTTATAATAATACACGTTTTACCTCTGTAATTATCTTGTATCTAAGCTTCTGCTGACTGCCCCCTTATTTCAGTTCTTTTGACAGACATGCAGTTTAGCCAATCAGTGCTCACTCCTAGGTCACTTTACGTGCATGAGCTCAATGTTATCTATATGAAACATGTGAACTAATGCCCTCTAGTGGTCAAAATGTATTCAGATTAGAGTCAGTCTTCAAGGTCTAAGAAATTAGCATATGAACCTCCTAGTTTTAGCTTTCAACTAAGAATACCAAGAGAACAAAGCAAAATTGGTGATAAAAGTAAATTGGGAAGTTGTTTAAAATTGCATGCCCTTTTTAAAACATGAAAGTTTTTTTTGGACTTGACTGTCCCTTTAAGAACTTGGAACAAAACAAAAATATCATAGTGAAACCAGCCGATAAGGGTGGGGGCATTGTGATTTTACATAAGGAAGACTATAACAAAGAGTCAGACAGAATTCTAGGAGATCTTGAAACTTACAAAGTTCTAGATTCTGACCCCACAGAGAATTTCAAGAAACAATTAGACTCCATGATTCTATCAGCCAAAATGAGGGGTATACTCAACCACCAAGAATACAGGTATATATCCACTAAACATCCGAGAATACCTGTATTCTACTACCTCCCGAAAATAAATAAAAGGCTGACAAATCCCCCAGGGAGGCCCATAATATCAGGTATTGGTTCCATTACCTGTAACCTATCTGAATATATAGATAGAAGACTAAAAAAATATGTACAAAAGCTCCCCTCCTATCTTAAGGACTCGGCGGAAGTTTTGAACATACTGAACGGTCTAGAATGGGAGGAGGATTATATTTTAGCCACCTGCGATGTTACTGCTCTCTACACGAGCATTCCACACAACTTAGGTGTGGAAGCAGTAAAACATCTTTTGGAGAAAGACAGTGAACTAAGTCCTGATCAAAGGGAGTTCATTTTGGAAAGCATATTATACATTCTTACTCACAATTATTTCCACGATAGAGGGAAATTTTACAACCAAACTTGTAGAACAGCTATGGGGACCAGGTTTGCGCCCAGCTATGCCAATCTATACTTGGGCAAATGGGAGTATATTTTGGGACTCCTACCGCGTGGGCGCAGACCTGGTCCTCTACAAAAGATTCATAGACGATATCCTCATAATATGGAAAGGGTCCCTTGAGGACCTGGAATACACTATAAATGTACTGAATAGAAATTCCATGAATTTGAATTTTACGTATGAAGTAAGCAAAAACAATATCCATTTTTTAGATTTAAATATAACCGTGGAAAAAGGAAGGCTCTCGACCTCTACATACTTTAAAGATGTAGATTGCAGCAACTACATTCACCAAACCAGCTGCCACCACCAAAGATATAAGTCCAACATCCCTAAGGGACAGCTCATGAGAATCAGGAAAAATTGTTCTGACATCACAAAATGGAAAGAACAATCGGCAATCCTAAAAGAGAGATTCCTAGACAGGGTATATGACGAAAAAAACAATGAAGGAAGTGGAAGCAATGGACAGAGAGTCCATGTTGAAATATAAAGACAAAAACACAAATGAAGACAAAACAATACAGGTGCCTTTCATCACTGAGTACAGTGAAAACAGATTCTTAATAGAGAGAATCATAAGGAAACACTGGCATTTCCTCAAAGAGGACAGTATAATTGGGAAAGACCTAAACGAATCCCCCAAGTTCATATAGCGGAGAACAAAAAACTTAAAAACGATGATTGCACCGAGTGTCCCTATGAATCCCAAAAACAAAATAAAAGATGTATTTGGCAAACAACTGAAAGGGTTCTTCCCATGCTATTCATGCAAAGCATGCAAACATGGTAGGAAAGGACACAATTTTAAATCTAAGGTCACACACAAATCCTTTCAGATGAAAGAGGTAATAAGGTGCCACGACACAGGCATCATATATTTGATAGAATGTGGATGTGGACTGCAGTACATAGGGCAGACATCAAGAAAACTGAGAGACAGGATCCGTGAACATCTTCTCCAGATCAAATGGGGAAAAGAAGACTTCCCACTTTATAAGCACTAGAAGAAGTCCACAATGGAAATAACAAAACCTTTAAATTTATGGGTATTAGTAAACCAATGAAAAATTGGAGAAGGGGGGGTGTCAGGGTGCCAGGAATCAGACTGAGACGAGAAGTGCAAAAATAATCACACCTTTATTAATATCAAAAAATAATAAAAAGTCCACAAGTCGAATAACAAGCCAGGAAACAAAACCAGAGCTGGTAGTCAGACAAGCCGAATCAGGAGCCAAAGCGAGTAGTCAGACGAGCCAGAATCAGGAACAAGGAGAACAACAGAGTCAGGAACAAGCCAGGGATCAGGAACCAGGAAGGACGTCAGACAGCCAGGTAATACACAGGAGCTCTCACAAACAGGTCTGAGACAACGCAAGGACAAAGCATACTGAACAGAGGCCCTTTAAATAATAAGTGATGACATCACAATTCTGAGACTGCATCCTGTCTCACATGGATGATGTAAACCAGTCTGGTTATAAAAGGAAGTGCAGGAAGTGAGCAGCATCCCCCACAATGCACCATAGTCAGGAAGAGAGGTGAGTAAAATGGCTGCCAGCAGCACATGGCAAACAAGTCAGGAAAAAACCCTGACAGGGGGACTTTGAAAAGCAACTCCTAAAAGTAGAATCCAAATGGATTTTCCTCCTAGACTGCACTTTCCCAAAGGGCTTCAATAGCAGCACAGAGATATTTCATCTACTATAGGAATGCTTGCTTGAAACAATCCCATTTTATCACCCTCATTAGACATAATGCTCCATTAAGGACATACAAAAAACTAGAAAGACCTCCTAATAAATAATAATAAAAAAATTAAAATTATGATACCAACCATCCTAATCTAAACAGTAAGGGGACAAAAGTGGATTTTTGATGAGAAGGCATTTTTTCCAAGAGTACCACCTTACTGGTTTTAAGAAGACATTCAGATGGACTAGAATTGAAATATAAAATACTACAATTTCTTAAGAATTTAAAAAGAAACCTCATAGACTAAAAGTACCACCTGCTATACTCCGTACACAGATATATAACTCTATATAGACATATCTATATATATCTATGGTTTTCCAGGAGTGTATAATTTGCACTCCTATTTCATGTGATTCATCGATACAAATATTAACATTTATTTCATTTTTAAAAAACATTTAAAAAACATTTAAAAAACATTTTTTTAAAGAAACTTTAAAAAAAAAAGCTTTTTTAAATACTTTTTTAACGTCGTTAATATATAGATCACTTAAACACTCTTCTTACTGCATCTTTTTCTTTAAGTTTTTGAAGAGTTTATTACACATCCCTATGGATTCTAAGGAATGCATTAATTGTATTCCAACGGCATAATGGCTCAAAAAATATATTTTATATATATTCATTATAATATTGTATTTTTAATATTGTATTCCAACATCCATTTTAATTTTAATTTTTATCTGGTATACAAATGTATATGCATTATGTATGGACTCCCTACACTGTAATTATAAAAGTGAAGATAAGTTTAAGTTGTACTACCAGATCCTGCACATTGTGTAAAGAATTTTTCCAATTACAAGATTTATGCAAGGGAGCTGTAATAAGCACATAAAATATCCTTTGGTTAAACCAATATAACTGCATAAAAATTATATGTATAAGTAAACTCGGCTTGGCCGTGACTATTATTGTTAATACAGGCAAAAATCCTGCAAATACTCCTGAGATATTCCTGAGACCGCAATCCTCTTTAAACCATATTGACTTATAAACATGCTTTTTTCCGCCAAGAAAATACCGGAGCCTCATTTAAGTCATTAGCGAATGACCGGAAGTGCGTAACGCAACTTCCGGGTCTGAATGTTTCCGGTTATTCCGGATCAGAGGACATGCACGAAGGACATGTAAACACTCCAAGGAAACCCGTAAACATTTGTGGAGCATAATAATAGCTAATCCACACAGGATAGCATCGCAAGAGCTAAAGGTTAATAAATTTGGCTTGAATTTTAGGCGCAAAATTTTGGCGCAATTTTTGCAAACGTCCTATTGGACAACACAATCTACTTAAAGTAGCAACATAATACAGCCGATACCAGTCTTGAGAAAGGTCCTTACAGACCGAAACCCGTAGATTGTACTGGTATTGTGGCTCAGGCACACATGGTAAGCAGGATACTTATTTTGTTCAAAATATAGAGGCAATATTGCACTATGTTCTTTTTATTTCTTATATAGGAATCCGATGTCAGATTTAGGATTGTTATAACCACTTCAGATTACAAGCAAATACTACACCACCACCACCTCCACATTTTAGGATATAACACCAAACTGAGTATTAAGGATCTTACTTATAAGGAAAACAGAGACATATACTTTTGAGGGCATACCCTCATTTTATTTCCTCTACCTAATCATATTAGGACCACACTATTATTCTTTTAAGGTGTACACCTTTTTTCACTGCATTTTTATTTTTATTTTTTACTTTTCTTCAGTTTTTTTCAATATTTTGCCACATATATCCACGGATCATCTTTTTTTGATTTTTTTATGTTTTTTTTTACACATATTTTTGTGAATCACTTTGGACACATTTTTATTAAAATATTTAAATATTTGGACACTTTGGATTTCCACTTATTGTTTGGACATTTTGGATTTCTACTTATAACACACGACATCATCACAACCATCAATATTGGAACTACACGGAATGTGCTTTATCTTATCTTGTAATTAAGATAATTGCCATGTTTTAAATGTATTGCCATGTATTAATTTAATTTATACACCATTTTATCATTGTATTGCCTATTAACCGTTCTTAAGACATAGATATTATAACGCTTTTTATATATATATATATAACGCTTTTTTATTCTATGCATTTGTATATCTATTGATTGTATTTTAGAAGATTATCCATTAATTGTATTTGTATATCTATTGATTGTATTTTAGAAGATTATCCATTCATTGTATTTTTAAGAATTGTACATCAGGTAGTTGTTCATTTCTTGTATTTTAGAAATAAGTTTATTAAATAACATTTTTATACACATTTTTATATATACGTCCTTCTCAATATTTTGTATTATATTTCATAGAAGCAATTTAACATACATCGTGGACACCACCTTAAGCCACATATACCTTAGCAGGGATATTGTAGCGCTCTTTCCATAGCATATTCTTTTTGCTTTTTCTTTTGAGATCTGGTTGGGAGACCTTGCCCCTTTAAGGAAGAGCTTGTGTGTTTATTTTATCGCTTTATGGTAACACATTTTTTATTGTTTTTTTTTCCCCTAATACAAATGGATGTTTCTTTCATGTAATTAGCAAGAATCCATGAGCTAGTGACGTATGGGATATACATTCCTACCAGGAGGGGCAAAGTTTCCCAAACCTCAAAATGCCTATAAATACACCCCTCACCACACCCACAAATCAGTTTTACAAACTTTGCCTCCTATGGAGGTGGTGAAGTAAGTTTGTGCTAGATTCTACGTTGATATGCGCTCCGCAGCAGGTTGGAGCCCGGTTTTCCTCTCAGCGTGCAGTGAATGTCAGAGGGATGTGAGGAGAGTATTGCCTATTTGAATTCAATGATCTCCTTCTACGGGGTCTATTTCATAGGTTCTCTGTTATCGGTCGTAGAGATTCATCTCTTACCTCCCTTTTCAGATCGACGATATACTCTTATATATACCATTACCTCTACTGATTCTCGTTTCAGTACTGGTTTGGCTTTCTACTACATGTAGATGAGTGTCCTGGGGTAAGTAAGTCTTATTTTCTGTGACACTCTAAGCTATGGTTGGGCACTTTTATATATCAGTTCTAAATATATGTATTCAAACATTTATTTGCCTTGACTCAGGATGTTCAACGTTCCTTATTTCAGACAGTCAGTTTCATATTTGGGATAATGCATATGAATAAATAAAAAAATTTCTTACCTTAAAATTTGACTTCTTTTCCCTGTGGGCTGTTAGGCTTGCGGGGGCTGAAAATGCTTCATTTTATTGCGTCATTTTTGGGGCTGACTTTTTTGGCGCAAATTTTTTTTTCTGTTTCCGGCGTCATACGTGTCGCCGGAAGTTGCGTCATTTTTGACATTTTTTTTGCGCCAAAAGTGTCGGCGTTCCGGAAACGGCGTCATTTTTGGCGCCAAAAGCATTTAGGCGCCAAATAATGTGGGCGTCTTTTTTGGCGCTAAAAAATATGGGCGTCACTATTGTCTCCACATTATTTAAGTCTCATTATTTATTGCTTCTGATTGCTAGAAGCTTGTTCACTGGCATTTTTTCCCATTCCTGAAACTGCCATTTAAGGAATTTGATCAATTTTGCTTTATATGTTGTTTTTTCTATTACATATTGCAAGATGTCCCAGATTGACACTGAGTCAGAAGATACTTCTCGAAAAACGCTGCCTGGTGCTGGATCTACCAAAGTTAAGTGTATCTGCTGTAAACTTGTGGTATCTATTCCTCCAGCTGTTGTTTGTAATGAATGTCATGACAAACTTGTTAATGCAGATAATATTTCCTTTAGTAATGTTACATTACCTGTTGCTGTTCCATCAACATCTAATACTCAGAGTGTTCCTGTTAACATAAGAGATTTTGTTTCTAAATCCATTAAGAAGGCTATGTCTGTTATTCCTCCTTCTAGTAAACGTAAAAGGTCTTTTAAAACTTCTCATTTTTCAGATGAATTTTTAAATGAACATCATTATTCTGATTCTGATAATGGTTCCTCTGGTTCAGAGGATTCTGTCTCAGAGGTTGATGCTGATAAATCTTCATATTTATTCAAAATGGAATTTATTCGTTCTTTACTTAAAGAAGTCTTAATTGCGTTAGAAATAGAGGATTCTGGTCCTCTTGATACTAAATCTAAACGTTTAAATAAGGTTTTTAAATCTCCTGTAGTTATTCCAGAAGTTTTTCCTGTCCCTGATGCTATTTCTGAAGTAATCTCCAGGGAATGGAATAATTTGGGTAATTCATTTACTCCTTCTAAACGTTTTAAGCAATTATATCCTTTGCCATCTGACATATTAGAATTTTGGGACAAAATCCCTAAAGTTGATGGGGCTGTCTCTACTCTTGCTAAACGTACTACTATTCCTACGGCAGATAGTACTTCCTTTAAGGATCCTTTAGATAGGAAGATTGAATCCTTTCTAAGAAAAGCTTACTTATGTTCAGGTAATCTTCTTAGACCTGCTATATCTTTAGCGGATGTTGCTGCAGCTTCAACTTTTTGGTTAGAAGCTTTAGCGCAACAAGTAACAGATCATAATTCTCATAGCATTGTTAATATTCTTCAACATGCTAATAATTTTATTTGTGATGCCATCTTTGATATCATTAGGGTTGATGTCAGGTATATGTCTCTAGCTATTTTAGCTAGAAGAGCTTTATGGCTTAAAACTTGGAATGCTGATATGTCTTCTAAGTCAACTTTGCTTTCCCTTTCTTTCCAGGGTAATAAATTATTTGGTTCTCAGTTGGATTCTATTATCTCAACTGTTACTGGAGGGAAAGGAACTTTTTTACCACAGGATAAAAAATCTAAAGGTAAATTTAGATCTAATAATCGTTTTCGTTCCTTTCGTCACAATAAGGAACAAAAGCCTGATCCTTCATCCACAGGAGCGGTATCAGTTTGGAAACCATCTCCAGTCTGGAATAAATCCAAGCCTTTTAGAAAACCAAAGCCAGCTCCCAAGTCCACATGAAGGTGCGGCCCTCATTCCAGCACAGCTGGTAGGGGGCAGATTACGATTTTTCAAAGAAATTTGGATCAATTCAATTCACAATCTTTGGATTCAAAACATTGTTTCAGAAGGGTACAGAATTGGCTTCAAGATAAGGCCTCCTGCAAAGAGATTTTTTCTTTCCCGTGTCCCAGTAAATCCAGCGAAGGCTCAAGCATTTCTGAAATGTGTTTCAGATCTAGAGTTGGCTGGAGTTATTATGCCAGTTCCAGTTCTGGAACAGGGGCTGGGGTTTTATTCAAATCTCTTCATTGTACCAAAGAAGGAGAATTCCTTCAGACCAGTTCTGGATCTAAAAATATTGAATCGTTATGTAAGGATACCAACATTCAAAATGGTAACTATAAGGACTATCCTGCCTTTTGTTCAGCAAGGGCATTATATGTCCACAATAGATTTACAGGATGCACATCTGCATATTCCGATTCATCCAGATCACTATCAGTTTCTGAGATTCTCTTTCCTAGACAAGCATTACCAGTTTGTGGCTCTGCCGTTTGGCCTAGCAACAGCTCCAAGAATTTTTACAAAGGTTCTCGGTGCCCTTCTGTCTGTAATCAGAGAACAGGGTATTGTGGTATTTCCTTATTTGGACGATATCTTGGTACTTGCTCAGTCTTCACATTTAGCAGAATCTCATACGAATCGACTTGTGTTGTTTCTTCAAGATCATGGTTGGAGGATCAATTTACCGAAAAGTTAATTGATTCCTCAGACAAGGGTAACCTTTTTAGGTTTCCAGATAGATTCAGCGTCCATGACTCTGTCTCTGACAGACAAGAGATGTCTAAAATTGATTTCAGCTTGTCGAAACCTTCAATCACAATCATTCCCTTCGGTAGCCTTATGTATGGAAATTCTAGGTCTTATGACTGCTGCATCGGACGCGATCCCCTTTGCTCGTTTTCACATGCGACCTCTTCAGCTCTGTATGCTGAATCAGTGGTGCAGGGATTACACAAAGATATCTCAAGTAATATCTTTAAAACCGATTGTACGACACTCTCTGACGTGGTGGACAGATCACCATCGTTTAGTTCAGGGGGCTTCTTTTGTTCTTCCGACCTGGACTGTAATTTCAACAGATGCAAGTCTGACAGGTTGGGGAGCTGTTTGGGGGTCTCTGACAGCACAAGGGGTTTGGGAATCTCAGGAGGTGAGATTACCAATCAATATTTTGGAACTCCGTGCAATTTTCAGAGCTCTTCAGTCATGGCCTCTTCTAAAGAGAGAATCGTTCATTTGTTTTCAGACAGACAATGTCACAACTGTGGCATACATCAATCATCAAGGAGGGACTCACAGTCTTCTGGCTATGAAAGAAGTATCTCGGATACTGGTATGGGCGGAATCCAGCTCCTGTCTAGTTTCTGCGGTTCATATCCCAGGTATAGACAATTGGGAAGCGGATTATCTCAGTCTCCAAAAGTTACATCCGGGCGAATGGTCTCTTCACCCAGAGGTATTTCTTCAGATTGTTCAAATGTGGGGACTTCCAGAAATAGATCTGATGGCTTCTCATCTAAACAAGAAACTTCCCAGGTATCTGTCCAGATCCAGGGATCCTCAGGCGGAAGCAGTGGATGCATTGTCACTTCCTTGGAAGTATCATCCTGCCTATATCTTTCCGCCTCTAGTTCTTCTTCCAAGAGTAATCACCAAGATTCTGAAGGAATGCTCGTTAGTTCTGCTGGTGGCTCCAGCATGGCCTCCCAGGTTTTGGTATGCGGATCTTGTCCGGATGGCCTCTTGCCAACCGTGGACTCTTCCGTTAAGACCAGACCTTCTGTCGCAAGGTCCTTTTTTCCATCAGGATCTCAAATCCTTAAATTTAAAGGTATGGAGATTGAACGCTTGATTCTTAGTCAAAGAGGTTTCTCTGACTCTGTGATTAATACTATGTTACAGGCTCGTAAATCTGTATCTAGGAAGATATATTATAGAGTCTGGAAGACTTACATTTCTTGGTGTCTTTCTCATCAATTTTCCTGGCATTCTTTTAGAATTCCGAGAATTTTACAGTTTCTTCAGGATGGTTTGGATAAAGGTTTGTCTGCAAGTTCCTTGAAAGGACAAATCTCTGCTCTTTCTGTTCTTTTTCACAGAAAGATTGCTAATCTTCCTGATATTCATTGTTTTGTACAAGCTTTGGTTCGTATAAAACCTGTCATTAAGTCAATTTCTCCTCCTTGGAGTTTGAATTTGGTTCTGGGGGCTGTTCAAGCTCCACCGTTTGAACCTATGCATTCATTGGACATTAAATTACTTTCTTGGAAAGTTTTGTTTCTTTTGGCCATCTCTTCTGCTAGAAGAGTTTCTGAATTATCTGCTCTTTCTTGTGAGTCTCCTTTTTCTGATTTTTCATCAGGATAAGGCGGTGTTGCGAACTTCTTTTAAATTTTTACCTAAGGTTGTGAATTCTAGCAACATTAGTAGAGAAATTGTGGTTCCTTCTTTATGCCCTAATCCTAAGAATTCTAAGGAGAAATCATTGCATTCTTTGGATGTAGTTAGAGCTTTTGAAATATTATGTTGAAGCTACTAAGAATTTCCGAAAGACTTCTAGTCTATTTGTTATCTTTTCCGGTTCTAGGAAAGGTCAGAAGGCCTCCGCCATTTCTTTGTCATCTTGGTTAAAATCTTTAATTCATCATGCCTATGTCAAGTCGGGTAAAACTCCGCCTCAAAGGATTACAGCTCATTCTACTAGGTCAGTTTCTACTTCCTGGGCGTTTAGGAATGAAGCTTCGGTCGATCAGATTTGCAAAGCAGCAACTTGGTCTTCTTTGCATACTTTTACTAAATTCTACCATTTTGATGTGTTTTCTTCTTCTGAAGCAGTTTTTGGTAGAAAAGTACTTCAGGCAGCTGTTTCAGTTTGATTCTTCTGCTTATAATTTCAGTTTTTTTCATTATAAGATTTAAACTTTATTTTGGGTGTGGATTATTTTCAGCGGAATTGGCTGTCTTTATTTTATCCCTCCCTCTCTAGTGACTCTTGCGTGGAAGATCCACATCTTGGGTAGTCATTATCCCATACGTCACTAGCTCATGGACTCTTGCTAATTACATGAAAGAAAACATAATTTATGTAAGAACTTACCTGATAAATTCATTTCTTTCATATTAGCAAGAGTCCATGAGGCCCACCCTTTTTGTGGTGGTTATGATTTTTTTGTATAAAGCACAATTATTCCAATTCCTTATTTTTTATGCTTTCGCACTTTTTTCTTATCACCCCACTTCTTGGCTATGCATTAAACTGATTTGTGGGTGTGGTGAGGGGTGTATTTATAGGCATTTTGAGGTTTGGGAAACTTTGCCCCTCCTGGTAGGATTGTATATCCCATACGTCACTAGCTCATGGACTCTTGCTAATTTGAAAGAAATTAATTTATCAGGTAAGTTCTTACATAAATTATGTTTTTTGTACTGGCACGGTTTACTTTTTTTTTTTTCAATATTTTTATTGAGGTAATTGTATACAAATAGCAGATAAAGCATTTTCCTGGCATATACATACATGTACAGAATATTGGCAACCATACATTGTTAAAGAAGCTAATAAACACCAGTGATAGTCTATAGGAAATTCTTTTGTGTAATTTTGGTAAAGACACAGAAACCAGCATTGAAATGATTGCGCTCAAGAAGCATATAGTATATATAAACCTTTATTAGTTTATATATGTTGCTTATGTAGGTGCCCTCAGCTTGTACGAAAATCTATAGGATTGGTACCTCATTTTAGGTCAAGGGAGGGTTTACCAGTAACTTCTGTGGTAAAAACATGTATATAGAAGATTGGGGGAAATGAACATGGGATATATTTTCCTTGGTTCAACATGTAAACTCTAAGGGGGGGAATAGAGCTACCTATGAAGGAGAAGGCTTGTGACTCATATATTTCAGTGTCATAGGGAGAGGTATATCTTATACTGTGGGGTCAGCAGATAGAGAGATATATACTGAACATAGCTGCATCATCAAAGTAAAATATATGAAAAGAAACACCCTGCCAGATAGGTAATTCTCACAATAAAGAATGTTTGGAGCTACAATTTAAAGGAGAACTGTGGGCCAAATGTCAATATATCGTATGATAGTCTAAGGCATGCTAATGCAGTGTGATACCCTAAATCTGCTAATTAGTCTGTGTGAGTTGAGAGAAATTAAAGCTATTAAATATAGTAAAACTTAGTAGTTTGAATTAATTTTCTTTCTGGGCATAGGATAATATCTAGCACAGAGGTGGTTAGGAGTCAGTATGTATTATATATTAACTAAACTATATTATAGTTTATAGTACTCCCTACATCTAATGTGCTACATCCATCTTTTTATACCCAAATGTTCGCATATGTAAGGTTATAAAGGTTACTTAGGTCCTTGAACAGTATATATACCATAACAGTATGTAGCATAAATAGTATAACATCTCAAATAATCATAACATGAGTATAGTACAAATTGTAAATATAAAGCTCCTTAACACAAATAACTCAAGGTAGAGAGAAAGTACCTAACTAGCTTAAATAGCACTATATATTGATTCACACCAATGGATATTCATTATTGATAAGACTATCCCTTCCACTAGAAGTGCAAAATATAAAACTAGTGTTCATGAAAGTGTTAAGCAAAAGAGAAGGTAATCATACCACACAAAAAAACATATGTCTGGAAATTGTCCTCAAAAAGTAAAAGAGAGCAGTTATGAGGTTGTCCGATAGGAACTCATTCCAGCACATCAGATCTGGTCCACGTTATGTATCACATAACAAAAAGTTCTAGTGGACCTGGTGCGTGTTCTTCACATAGCATTGTGTTGGCTGTGTCCCCCACTTCCTGAGTTTTCTCAGTATAAGGAACTTTCTATAGTAGATAATTTGCCATGCATAGAGTGTCACTAGGTATTTTCCCTGGGTAGATGCCTCTATCACTAATTGGGGGGTGTCTCTTACCCATAGACTTCCAAACATTCGACTTTTCTGATGGAACAGTATAGGGTACTTGATCCATTGCTTCTGAGATGTCAAATTGTGTTGTGAGATACCCCTTCTCATACTCCATGGTCTTTAAGTCCAAATTATTGATTCAGTTTGCTACTTCTGTGAGGGCAACCATTGTAGCGCTATGTATATCAGCTTGA
Source organism: Bombina bombina (assembly GCF_027579735.1). Classification (NCBI taxonomy): domain Eukaryota; kingdom Metazoa; phylum Chordata; class Amphibia; order Anura; family Bombinatoridae; genus Bombina; species Bombina bombina. The sequence goes on along the minus strand of NC_069503.1, from coordinate 197,891,237 downwards.
GTATGTGGTGGACACTGGGTCCCCAGAGCATCCCCACCCTCATAGCCAGTTATGGAGGTGCTTACACAGGCATCCGGTGCTGTATACGCCGCTTCAACGGATTGAGGCATCTGTTTAAGTTCATATTCAAACGCAGTTATGCAAACGTCTACAAGGTTGGTAATATCCTCAATGATGTATGCTGCCGATTCCATATTGTAGTTGGGCTATAGTTGTCGCTCCTGGAAGCAGTATAGCAGCAGTTAGCTGGACTTATTCTTCACGTTGATCACCACGTGGCATAAAAGATGGCCACTCCCGGAGTCTCCAGTCAGTGAGATAGATTCCAGAGCAGTGGGGTTCCCTCCACAAATTGTTCCTCTCTTTATTTTAGAAGATTCGGTCACTAAAGCCCATAATTCATAATAGTAAGAAAGCATAGAAGCCCGAACAGACACAAAGTAGTTTTTTATATAAAATATAGTCGGAGCTGCAGTGATGTGCGACCACTCGGCTTCAGAGTTAGCTCCATCCCCAGCACGGTTTACTTTTATGGTTATGGGGTGTCCCTTTAAACCAATAGAATTTGGATGTTCTGCTTTTTAGCCGGTGAGATTCTTGTTATCTTCATGACCAATGTTGCACAAAAATGCACATTTTTTATTTCAAAATTAAAAGAAATAGTTTTAACTTGATATTTTAACCCTGTTTTCTCACATATGCATTTTCTTGACCAACAATTATAGTAACTTTTTAAAGATCTTCAGCAAAATTTTCCATACTGCTCAAGTTCTGTGACTGAAAATTATATTGGAAGACCACATTTTGGTGCTGAGTACTCTGATTATTAACATGGAGGTTTGACTCAAGTAAGCTGCATTTTAGGTGGCATAGACCCAGAAATTCAAACATATATCTGTGTAAGATACTTAACTAATCGCTCACGTTACGACTCCTGCCTCTGCTTTTCTCCACGTGGAATGCCAATGTCTATCTTTTGCAGCATCACACAAAAAGGAAAGTCTCAGCACCAAAAGAATTATAAACTACTGTAATTACAATAACTGGGTACTTAATGTGCTATATTATCCAAGTACTGGTATGCGCTTTATGTATAAAATGTAACACAAACGCTAGCGAGATCGAGCAAACAGTTAGTAGATAAACTGTGATAAATCCAATTTGCAGAGAAATGCACATATGCTGCGCTTAAATCTTACCACTGGTCTGCGGGATGAACACTGGAGTACCTTGTCAGATGCCGTGTTGGTCCACAGGAGCTGTGTCTTGTGCAGTCTGCTTACCCTCACATGGATCACTGCAGAAACCGCTACCTCCAACTCGTCTCTGCTCCCTCCTCAACCACAGGTGATAGCGGATAATGTCATCAGTGTTCTTTATCTCCGCTTCTCATGCTGCTCGCTGCTTGTTTGTGTGAATATAGCTGTAATACCTTCCAGGGTCTGATATAGGACCTATGAACCTGTGTTCACTCTCCCCCAAATCCAGCAATAGGTTAGGAAAAACGAGATGTCTGGAGCACCAGGCAGATCCAATAATAAAAAACATAACTTTTATTTTTGCTTACAGCAGCTTCATATATAGAAAAAAAACATGCTATGCTATGACTATGGCTATTGCCGAAACGCGTAAGCAGCAACTCTACTCTGTTCTTGATGTTTTGAATCAATTTTGTTGTTTTTATATATGAAGCTGCTGTAAGCAAAAATAAAAGTTACATTTTATTATTGGATCTGCCTGGTGCTCGAGACGTCTCATTTTTCCTAACCTATCTTCTGCAGTGGCTGCTTCTCTCCGCTATGTGTGCATGACCATGCTCTAATCAAATGTAAAGGGGCCGCAATCTAATTACAGGAACTCCCACCTAGTGGCTACAGGTGTGGGTGTTCCATTATAAAGCCACTCAGTCCATCAGTCTGGGAGTTATTGTGAGTTGTACCCAGTTTCTGCGTCCTATTGATACTTAACTTGTTCCTGTGCGTGCTGAGTTCCCAAGCTGGTTACTTACCTTGTTCATCTGCCTGCCGAGTCCCTTGTGCTTGCTGTGCCAGTGACAGTTTACCTGAATCCTGCTGTATAAACCTGGTACCCAGTGGCAGCCACACCAAAAGTGCTCGCTGGGTATCCTGTACCTGCTAACTCTCCGGTGCTTGCTTTACTAATGGCAGCTTACCTGCACCTACCTGGTATCCTCTGGCTGCCTCACTAACAGTACCCACTGGGTATCCTCTGCCTGTGGAGTCTCAGGCCTTGCTGTACCAGTGAACCCCATTATCACTTCTGCATGTATCTGGTATCCTTTGCCAGCCTGTCCACCTTTACCTGCTGGACATTGCTCTGGTTTCCACTTAGTTGCTGGACTGGCATGGGGTACTTGACCTTTGGACTATTCCTGGACTATGCTCTTGTTTTTCCCTTATTATTGAGACATTATTTAATTGTTTTTCTTGCTTTATTAAAGCCTTTTAAAATACTTTTGGTTTTTGGTTTCCTGCATTTCTATTCCTGCATATTGAGTTCCACTCATCCTTAACCTCACAATCTGAGGACTTAGGGCTCCCTATGTCCAGGGCTTGCTCAAGAAAATGCACTATTGACAATAAGATGACGGTCTCTCTTCCAACAATCTTTCCACTACAGTCTAAACCTAACTATTCCACTGCATCTTAAAGGCAAAAAAGATACAGAGACAAATACAGGGGACTTGGGTACTTTTATATGATTAAGGTAACAATGTTCTCACCATGTCCTGCCCCTGTTAAGTGCTGACTGGGTCCCATGGTCTCAGAAGGACCCATTATAGACCTGACCCTGCCTATGTCATCTTGGTCTATCAACACGTAGAAGAGGTAAAGAGCCCAAAAGCTTTTTTTTTTTTTTTTTTTTTAACCTAGAAACCATAGTAAGGTAAAACAAAAAAACAACCTAAGTCCATATTAATAGTCCATTAAGTCCATTACTGACTAATGACCATTTCTGTAAATCCAAGGATCAGTATAGGATGTTTAAGAATTTCAAAAGTTTCCAATTTACTTCTGTTATCAAACTTTGTTCTCATGGTATTCTTTGTTTAAGAGAATACCTAGGTAGATAGTGCACACATATCTGGTAAACTATATGGCAAAAGTTTTGGAAGAATGCTGTTGAGCACTAGTTGGCAGCACTGTTATTATAACGTATAATATTGTTATAAGCATTCTTGCACAAGTGTTGCCATATATTGGTCCTGACACATGCTCCTAAACCTACCTTCTTTTCAACAAAGGATTCAGAGAGCATGAAGTAAAGTTGATAATAAAAGTAAATTGTAATGTTCTTTTTTTTTAATTGTACCGTCTCCGTCTGATTGATGGGGAAAAATAAGGATTGCATGCCCCTTTAATGCGTGGAAGAATAATTTGTTCCTACAGAAGAAAGGTGGGGGTTTTTTGGATAACAAATGCAAATTACAGATATGTACACTCAGTGATAGTTGGGTGATCTACACAATCTCATCTTGATTAGCTTAATTGAATGACCATCGTCATCTTATTTTCACCTGTTTCCTGGCAAAAAAAAACCAAGAGATAATGAACACTAAATATCCATAAAATGAACCTTGCTAAATGAGCTATATTCTTTTTAGTAGATTTTTTTTATGTGGTTTTGAATAGCAAACATACTTGTGTGTGCTGTCTACTGACCCAGGCCTATCATGCTTTCAAGTATAAAGATTTCCTCCCCTCCACTTAACAGTGTTGTTACAGGTGTCTAAATTTCACTGTTCCTATGTGCTTGTAGAAAGCAAAAACTTAGTTAAACCCCCAGTAGGAATATTGGTTACAGTATTATAATAATACGGTTGAGAAAAAGAGGATTACTTTATGTGCACAAACAAAGCTTTAGCAACCTCATTGATTTATCAGACAACTACTTGAGTACGACGTATTCTTTATCAGACCAAAAGTAAATTGAGTTTTAAATCACTCTAAATGTATTCTGAAAACTGACAATATAAATGATACAATATAAACATACATAATATGAATAACAAAATACTTTGATTACAGTAGATAGCTACTGGCTGATTTGTAGGAATAACATAAATAAAGGCGTATAGGGTGTAATGAATAAGTGAATAGAGAGTCATGTTCTAAACACCTGTCATTCCACTTGTAAAAACAAAATTAATAAGTTATAAAATCTAAGCCATAAAGTCACTGATGACAGATGAGCAGAGGGTTGGAACCTAAGCACTGTACACATTCATTTTCTACAAAGGGATTCTTATGGTGTTGCAGTATTTTTCATCTCTAATCACTGGTATTTGGTGTCAGTATCTCTTTTTTCTTCCCTCCTTTGAATGACACAGTGTGATATGTCTAATGACAGCTAGAACAAATTTCAGTAATGAGGTCACCTTGGTCCTATATTACGCTTTTGACTGCTGTTTTCCATAGAAATTATTTGTGAAAGCAAATCCCGTGCTTGGAATAAGTTCTTCCGCTTTGCTTGGAAACACGAAAAATAAGATGTGTTATAACTTGTTACAACTGGATTGGTTTTTGTAGACTAATTTTCATTTTGACCTGAAAATTGGTTTCTAAAGGAAAAATGCATGTAATCATCACCCAAGCAAAAATATATGTATGACATTTTTATGTGACGAATAATAGAGAAAAACAATTTGTGTTTCTGTATATTACTAAAATATTTCAATCGAAAATTCAAGTGCAGAAATGTTCAACGTTAAATGCATTTCCTTGTTTTCACGCAACACAATACCCTATGATTAAATAATAAATCATAAATACAATATGTTAAATGTTATATATCTTAACTACATGATTCATACTGCTGCTGACAGTGTAGGTATACCATCCTGAACAAAATACGATTAATGGTCAGTATATGACATGGTTGCTATCCAGAGTAGGTAGAAACTCCCTAGAAGTCTTCATCCTATATATATGTATATTCCCCCATATACAATTTCCTTCATGCTGGCATCAGTTAATGGTGGTGGTAAGGAAAAATATTGCATATAAATTCAAGAAAAAACATCAGTATCCTGAGAATTCTGAAGGCATCAGAATTTGTGATTTAGCACTTCATAAGAATTGTCTAGAATTGTATTAGTATTTCAAATATTTTAAATATTATTGTGTGGAGTCATTGAAGGGTTACTTGGTGTAAGTCAATCATCAATGATCTTCTGATGGAGAACAACATGGTCAAAATCTGCATAAATTAAAAGAGAAAAGTGCTCAACCTGGGAACAAACAATAGCATAAAAGCTTGTTTTATTGCTAGTTACCACCCAAGAAGCAGCCTCTTTTTGCTCAACCTGTGCCTTTCACAGAGAACTTTCCTGTAGCATATCAGTCTTATCCTGACTTAACAGTACAATTCAGCCCCGAAATACCAGGCAATACCTCTCTGAACAAGGGAAACGGCAAAACCCCAGACGTACGTTTCGGCCTAGTGTGGGCCTCGTCAGTGAGGTGCAGCCATATCCCTCTAGGCACACTGAGCAATGGGTCCACGTCTGGATTCCCGCATCACACTTAGGGAGACTTCCCTAAGAGTCATAATTTTCATAAATTAAAAGAGAGACGCGCTCAACCTGGGAACGAACAATAGCATAATAGCTTGTTCTATGGCTAGTTACCACCCAAGAAGCAGCCTCTTTTTTTCTCAACATGTGCCTTACACAGAGAAGAACTTTCCTGTAGCATATCAAAATCTGTCAGATCAGTTTAAGAAACCGTAAGAAAAAATACCTGTCTAAGACTGACCATTCTTGTGTTTTGTGGCACCTATATTCAGAAAAAAAATTGTTGAAAATAAAAAAACTTGGTTTGATCATATTAATTAAATTGAATCCATTGGCAAGAATCCTATGGTAAAAAATAAAAAGTTAACCACGGGCAACTTCTCTTCGTTGACTTGGGTGTGTCTTCCTCACAACAATTGAAAACCATAGAAAAGTGACATGCGCTAACTTCCGGACTTCGGATATTGCGACTACGCTAACTTATTCTCCCTATAGACTTCAATGGATAGCACAGAAGAAAAAAACACTTATCGCTCACGTGCTAACCCGACAGGAGTTATTAATATTTCACATTCCAATGTTCTTCACATACAGCACAATGTTATTTTTATTTTAAATACACACACACACACACACACACATATATATATATATATATATATATATATATATATATATATACACGTATACCTGTATATCTATTCCTGTTGATATATAGGTATAGATATCTATTTTACGTTAACATTATCAAATATATGTACAGTATATTTAATGATAAAAATGTATTCATCATCCAATAGAATTAGAGCTGTTTAAATCCTATTGGCTGATTTGAACAGCCAATAGGATTTTAGCAGCTCTCATTCTATTGGCTGATTCAAATCTTTCAGCCAATAGGAATGCAAGGGACACCATTTTGAATCACGTACCTTGTATTGAAGATTCAGTATACGGCTGTGACCGTATGAAAAGGATGCTCCACGCCAGATGACTTCAGGATTTACCCACTCTGCGCCGCCGGGATCAAGATAGAAGATGCCGTCTGGATGAAGACTTCTCGCTGCTTGGATGAGGACTTTTCTGCCGGGATGAAGAGTGAAAAGGCCTCCTAGATGAAGACTTCTCGCCGCTTGGATGAGGACTTCTCCGCCGGAATGAAGATCATTCAAGCAGAAGTTCAACAACTGTAAGTGGATCGTCATGGGGTTAGTGTTAGATTTTTTTTAAGGTTTTTTTTGGGTGGGTTTTATTTTTAGATTAGGGTTTGGGCAGTAAAAGAGCTAAATGCCCTTTTAAGGGCAATGCCCATACAAATGCCCTTTTCAGGGCAATGGGTAGCTTAGGTTTTTTTAGATTTAGGTTTTTATTTTGTGGGATGGTTGGGTGGTGGGTTTTACTGTTGGGGGGGTCTTTGTATTTTTTTTACAGAAAAAAAAGCTATTATCTTTGGGGCAATGCCCCACAAAAGGCCATTGGTAGTTTATTGTAAGCTAGGGTTTTTTATATTTTGATGTTTTTTTTTATTTTGATAGGGCTATTAGATTAGGTGTAATTCTTTTTTATTTTTTATACTTTCGTTTGTTATTTTCTGTAATATACTGTTTGTTATTTTTAGTAATTTAGTGTTTTGTTTTCTTTGTAATTTAGTGCTTTTATTTTGTAATTAGATACTTAGTAATTTTTATAGTAGTTTTTCTAATGTTTAGTTTATTTAATTGGTAGTTAGTTTAATTTTAGTTTAATAATTATATTAGTTTAATTGTTAGTTTAAACTTAGATTTTTTAATTTGGCAGGTACATTTTAATTTAATTTAAGGTAGGGAACTTGTCATTTTAATATAACGCTAGGGGGGCATTAGGTTTATGGGTTACTAGTTTAAATTAGTTTATTGCGATGTGGGGGGCTTCCGGTTTAGGGGTTCATAGTTTAATTTATTATATTTCATTGGGGGGGCTTTTGGTTTAGGGGTTAATAGGTTTATTATAGTGGCGGCGGTGTAGGGCTTAATAACTTTAGTACAGTGAGGGCGATGTGGGCAGACAACAGATTAGGGGTTACTAATATTTAAATAGTGTTTGTGATGCGGGAGGGTGGCGGTTTAGGGGTTAATAACTTTAGTATAGTGGTGATGATGTCGGGGAGCGGCGAAATAGGGGTTAATAATTTTATTAAAGTGTTTGCGATGCGGGAGTGCCTCGGTTTAGGGGTTAATAGGTAGTTTATGGGTGTTAGTGTACTTTTTAACACATTAGTTTTGAGTTTTATGTTACAGCTTTGTAGCGTAAAACTCATAACTACTTACTTTAGATGGCGTTATGGATCTTGTCATTTTAGGCTGTAACGCAAGCTTTTTACCCTCACCTCAAAACTCGTAATACCGGCAATATGGAAATCCCATTAAAAAAGTCGTTTTTACGAGTGTAGTACTGACGTTGCGTTATAGGCTAAAAGGTTTGTGGTACAGCTATACCGACAAGACTTGTAATGGCTGCGGTGCTGTTTTAACGCTGAAAATACCATATTTTCAGTGTTAAAAGACGAACGCACAAACTAGCTGATAGAAAATATAATTTTTATTATTACATTTATTATTACATTTATATATATATATATATATATATATATACAGTATATATATATATATATATATATTTATATATATTATAATGTTAATTTAAAATAGACATATACCTATGTATCTACAGAAATATATATATAAAGGTATAAGTATAGATATATAGATATAGTCTATATGACACATATGAACTAGCACTGTCTAACTGTGAAAAGCTTTCAAAATGCATTGAGATAAGAGGCAGCCTTCAACGGCTTAGAAATCTGTTTAAGCCTACCTAGGTTTAGCTTTCAAAAAAGAATACCAAGAGAACAAAGCAAATGTGGTGAAAAAATTAAATTGGAAAGTTGTTTAAAATTGCATTTCCTATTTGAACCATAAAAGATTAATTTTGATTTGACTGTCCCTTTAAATATGTACAGTAAATATGCAATAAAACATATAATATTATTATGGAATAATTATTTAGACACATACATACATATCCCTTTGCATTTAAATATCTATGATTATCTCTATGTCTGATTTTTATCAGAGAGTGTTTATATGAGTGTAACAGATTATTTTAATGTATTTATATAGTGTTTGGTGCAACTTTTTTTAACTCACGAACCCTTATGTGAGGTTGTCAGTCACGCTAATCAGACTAGCGTAAATTGTGATTGCACTTTTGTGTTCGCTTTTTCCTTTCAACTTTTAATACGAGCGCTATTTCCAAAACGTGCAAAATACCGAAAAACAATGATATTGCTTGTGTGCAAAAGTTAGCGCACCACTTGTAGTTTGTGTTTCTCAGCCCTTTAGGGCCACGTCATCAGGCTCATCCTGAGTGATGCTGTTAGAATACCAAAAATATGACACATTGAGCATTTTGGTCACCCTGCTATTGGTCATTAATGCAATAATAATTCCAAAAATGGAAAAGGTGTCATAATCTCAAAAATAAAATAAAGAAATACATGGAAAACATACTATATATATATATATATATATATATATATATATATATATATATATATATATATATATATATCCTCCATGTGTATCTGCACTCGCAATACTGTTGGGCCATCAACCAGGGACCAGGGTGCAAAGTCAGTAGTACTCGCAATCTGTTTCAATGAAGGACTGCACTTGCTGGATTTAGATACAGAATTAACTATTTATTGTGGTAACGTTTTGGGGTTCATAGACCCTTTCCTCAGACCAGACAATTGTGCAAATGAACAAAGTGCAATTTAAAGGTGCTAGGCCCCACCCTTCAAAAAATTACAAAAAATTGCGCCAAAACTGTGTTGTCATGGTAACACCCTAGTTGCCAGGGAATCAATATAACACACAAACCTATAGGTATTACAGTATTTTAAAATATATACAAAAGCCAAGTGTATATTCATCTCAAATTAATACACATAACGTGTCATTAGTAAAATCAATAATTTAAACAAACAAAGAAATGTAGTGAATCCATGTGTCAGTGTATGCATATCACTAAATATGTAATTTCTAATCAGTCAGCACAGTAATAAAACCAGCTCTTAATGTTCATTGTTAATGTTAAGCAGCCGTACACGAGAAATTCATAGTGTAAACCCTCATACGGGAACATAGCTGTACCTGACATGTATACTGCAGTTAATGGAATCAGGGTTACGTGACACCCCAGCCCGGTTAAATAAACCGCATCAAACTGGTCATTTAAGATCAGCCTCCATGTTAATAAGCGCTATTGGAAACAAGCTAAGCAGCGTACATAATATGCCCACAAACGTGTGTGGATAAATAAAACTCAGTACCTTGTGTAAGACCGCTTCTGTACTGCTTTGTGCCCGTATGTCACTAGGCAACCCCTTGTGTTTGTTAAAACAGGCGCGGATAAGAGAGATGCAGACGTCGGATCTCTCTTATCCGCGCCTGTTTTAACAAACACAAGGTACTGAGGGTGTTGCCATGACAACACAGTTTTGGCACAATTTTCTGTAATTGTTTGATGGGTGGGGCCTAGCACCTTTAAATTGTACTTTGTTCACTTGCACAATTGTCTGGTCTGAGGATGGGGTCTGTGAACCCCAAAACTTTACCACAATAAATAATTAATTCTGTATCTAAATCCAGCGAGTGCAGTCCTTCATTGAAAGAGACAATCGCCCCTGACAGTGCGGATCAGGTCCGCCAGACCTCGCTGAATACGGAGAGCAATACGCTCTCCGTATTCAGCATTGCACCAGCAGCTCACAAGAGCTGCGGGTGCAACGCCGTCCCATGCAGAATCGCGGCCAATCGGCCTCCAGCATGGGGTGTCAATCAACCCAGATCGTACTCGATCGCGTTGAATTGCGGCGATGGGCTCTGAGCAGGCGGACAGGCAATGGAGCAGTGGTGTATATATATATATTTAAGAAATAAATCATTTAAGACCACCTAATTTCTAATTGCCGATAATCCTCCACTTAGGCATTTAGTCAAAAACATGTGACAAAGTAATAGCTCATAATAAACAATGCTGCGTGATCATTTTTAAAATCTATTTAACAAAGGCTTATTTATAGGCTGAAACATGTATTGTTTTAGATATTTCATTTCGCACTTTTAGCATTTTTTCTTCAAGTTCTTTCCATATGACACCCCACCTGATGCCAAGGGGACTGGTTATAGGCTAGTAAAATGTAGTGAATAATAAATGATGGTGTACAAATAGAACTGCTCTATAGTGGTGATCATTTTAAGATTGGGTGTACCTTTTTGCCACATTTTTATACAGTTGTTTTTTTTAGTGGCATGGGGTAAAATGGGGATTATTGTATCCTTGTTTTGTGGTTATGCTTAATCCCAATTGGATATTATCATGATAAATATATAATAGTTATCATAAATATTTTCCTTTTATTATTTAATGATTAGAACTGAGAGCACTCTAAATGTTATATATATATATATATATATATATATATATATATATATATATATATATATATACCGTACATACAGTATATATAAATTTTATATATACCGTATATATATATAAATTGAGGTCACAAATGCATATCTCTTTTTTGCATTGTCTGTAATAGTAGCTATTGTTTCCAAAATCCACATCACTTTTCAGCAAGCCACACAAATTCAGCAAGCCATTATTGCACCTGCTGGCATCACCAGACAAAATTCCTTTTTCTTGCCTACACCAGTGCTGTCCAAATAAGGCGTTTTAATAAGGATGATAAAGGCTGCTACATCAGAAACAGAATTTGCCATATTAATTACTGCACATCAACAGTTCTTAAAGCTTGCCTCAAGGCTCTGAGCCAGACATGCTTTCTGAGGCAACAGCCACAATTCTATTCATGCACAAATTAGGTGGTACTTTTGTGTGCCAATTGTGTAGGCAGATGTCACAATTATCAAAGCTGCTAATAATAGCAACAAAATAGTTCTGCTTTTTCTTTTTTGTTCAGAGAAAAAAATATTAAATAAATTTAGTTCTTAATGTCTCATGTTCAAGCAACAAATTCTATGGCTGCTCAATTTATCCCTTCACTAAAGGTTACCCAGTTACACTTATCACATTATTTTAAGAAAAAAACAAACTAAAATAATTTCTTAAAACCTGGTATATATGACATATTGTCTATTTATCTTTTATTGGATACATACATAAAAAGACAAATGGCTAGATTACGAGTTTTGCGGTGTGAGTGAAAAAGCAGCATTAAGGCTCTTTTTCATTACCGCTGGTATTACGAGTCTTGCAGGTTTAGGGGCACCGCACACTTTTTTGGCCTTAACGCAAATTAACTTACGCAATTTGTGGTAAGTCTTTTTTCAATGGGACTTCCACAGCGTCTGTATTACGAGTCTGTCTGGGAGGCCAAAAAGTGAGCGGTACACCCTAAAACTTCAAGATCGATACCGTAAACTGAAAGTCAGTAGTTATGGGTTTTATGCTACAACGCCGTAACATAAAACTCATAACTAAAGTGCTAAAAAGTACACTAACACCCATAAACGACCTATTAACCCTTAAACCGAGGCCCTCCCGCATCGCAAACACTAAAATAAAATTATTAACCCCTAATCTGCCGCTCCCGACATCGCCACCACTAGAATAAACATATTAACCCCTAAACCGCCGCACTCCTGCCTCGCAAACACTAGTTAAATATTATTAACCCCTAATCTGCCGTCCCCGACATTGCCGACACCTACATTATTTTTATTAACCCCTTATCTGCCACTCCCAACATCGCCACCACTATAATAAACATATTAACCCCTAAACCGCCATATTCCCGCCTCGCAAACACTAGTTTAAATATTATTAACCCCTAATCTGCCGCCCCTTACATCGCCGCCACCTACCTACATTTATTAAACCCTAATCTTCCGCCCCCAACGTCGCCGCCACTATACTAAATGTATTAACCCCTAAACCTAAGTCTAACCCTAACCCTAACACCCCCTAACTTAAATATAATTAAAATAAATCTAAATAAAATTTACTATTAATAACTAAATAATTCCTATTTAAAACTAATTACTTACCTATAAAATAAACCCTAAGCTAGCTACAATATGACTAATAGTTACATTGTAGCTAGCTTAGGTTTTATTTTTATTTCACAGGCAAGTTTGTATTTATTTTAACTAGGTAGAATAGTTACTAAATAGTTATTAACTATTTACTAACTACCTAGCTAAAATAAATACAAATTTACCTGTAAAATAAAACCTAACCTGCCTTACAATAAAACCTAACTTTACACTACAATTAAATAAATTACCTAAATTAAATACAATTACCTAAATTACAAAAACAAACACTAAATTACACAAAATAAAAAAAGAAATGATCAGATATTTAAACTAATTACACCTAATCTAATAGCCCTATCAAAATAAAAAAAGCCCCCCCAAAATAAAAAAAAACCTAGCCTAAACTAAACTGCCAATGGCGTCCCTTGAATTCCGATTGGCTGATAGAATTCTATCAGCCAATCGAAATTAAAGGTGAAAAATGCAATCAGCCAATAGGATTGAGCTTGCATTCTATTGGCTGTTCCAATCAGCCAATAGAATGCAAGCTCAATCCTATTGGCTGATTGGATCAGCCAATAGGATTGAAGCTCAATTCTATCAGCCAATCGGAATTCAAGGGACGCCATCTTGGATGGCGTCATTTAAAGGAACCTTCATTCAGCAAGAAGACTTTGATTGAAGAGGATGCTCCGCGCAGGATGTCTTGAAGATGGAGCCGCTCCGCGCCAGAGGGATGAAGATAGAAGATGCCGTCTGGATGAAGACTTCTGCGGGCTTGGATGAAGACTTCAGCCGCTTGGATTAAGACTTCTTCCAGCTTCAATGAGGACTTCTGCTGCTTCATTGAGGATGGATGTCGGGTTTTCAAAACTGTAAGTGGATCTTTGGGGGTTAGTGTTAGGCTTTTTTAAGTGTTTATTGGGTGGGTTTTATTTTTAGATTAGGGGTTTGGGCAATTGAAAAATAGCTAAATGCCCTTTTAAGGGCAATGCCCATCCAAATGCCCTTTTCAGGGCAATGGGGAACTTAGGTTTTTTTAGTTAGTATTTTATTTGAGGGGTTGGTTGTGTGGGTGGTGGGTTTTACTGTTGGGGGGGTGTTTGTATTTTTTTTACAGGTAAAAGAGCTGATTTCTTTGGGGCAATGCCCCGCAAAAGGCCCTTTTAAGGGCTATTGGTAGTTTAGTTTTGGCTAGGGTTTTTTTTTTTGGGGTGGGGGGCTTTTTTATTTCATCTACAGGACTTCCCCAGAATGTCCCCTATCTTGTGGAACTCTCTGCCTTGCTCCACAAGACTCTCCCTAATTTTTCAAATTTTCAAGCACTCCTTAAAGACTCTATTGTTCATGGATGCATACAATATATGCTAACCTTTTCTTACCTCAGTTTGTCATCCCCATAACCCCATTAGTATGTAAGCCTATGAGTCCAGCTGTTCTAGACTACCTTCAAGTAAAGTGGTCTACAACAGTGCATCATTTGGCTGTGCCCTCTACCCATTTGCTTCTTATAAATGCTACCTTCGCCCAATATACCTATGCATATAGCGCTGTGGAAAGATAATAATAATACATGCTCTCCATGGGGCCAAGAATATCCTCAAAAGAAGGTCTAACATAAAGGCATATTTTTTTTTAACCCAAAATATTTTGATACTTAAAGGGACATAAAACCATTCACGATTCATATACAATAGTATATACAAACTTGTCCACAGCACTGTTATACTTAGATTTCTTTATTCTCTGTTAAGGTACAGACATAAAAAAGCGACGTTTCGAGTGTTGCCACTCTTACTCATGAGTAAGAGTGGCAACACTCGAAACGTCACTTTTTTATGTCTGTACCTTAACAGAGAATAAAGAAATCTAAGTATAACAATGCTGTGGACAAGTTTGTATATACTATTGTGATTGGGGGAGCCTGGCAGAGTCCCTGTCTTCACGCGCACTTGACTCCTCAAGTTGCTGTACTAATACGTTGTTACACGATTCATATACAGGTGGCCCTCGGTTTACGCCGGTTCAATTTGTGCCGTTTCAGAATAACAACCTTTTTTTTTCAGTCATGTGACTGCTATTGAAATGCATTGAAAAACATTGCACTAATTAAAATAGCCAGTAGGTGGAGCTGTCCACTTGTGTTTCAGCAAAGTTAAGCAAGCTTTACAGCCTGAAATTGATCTGTGTACACAGATCAGACCAGATTTATCGAGCAACAAGTTCTAGCAGGCACTTCCCTATTATTTTCCTGTCCAGCTGCTTGAAGTGAGGGTGCCTACCTGCCTATTAATCACTACAGATTGAAATGCATAGAATAGGTGCAGACCCAATATTATCTAACATTCTAACAATGCAGAGAACTGTTTGCAGAAAAATGCAAGTAAAAAAACGTGTTTGTTCATTAAACTTAGTTTGATAATGATGCAGTCTGTTGTGTGATTATTTTATTAGGTGCTGTTAGCAAATGTTTTTGTTCATTAAACTTAGTTTGATTATATTTTCTGTGTTGTGTGATTATTTTATTAGGTTATAATACTGTTTTAGCAAATGTTTTTGTTCATTTAACTTAGTTTAATTATATATTCTGTGTTGTGTGATTATTTGATACTGTTTATAATGCTGTTTAGCATTTAAAGTCTTCATTTCAAAGCTTTAAAAATAATTTATTAGGTGTTACTTATGTCAATTTTGAGAGGGGCCTGGAACCTAACTCCCTCACTTCCCATTGACTTACATTATAAACTGGGTTTCAATTTACAACGGTTTTGATTTACAACTATTCCTTCTGGAACCTAACCCTGGCGTAAACTGAGGGCTACCTGTAGTTCATATGATTTTAAAAGTTTCCAAATTTACATTGTTTTCTTGGTATCCTTTGAGGAAAAACAGGTAAGTAGGCTCAGAAGTGTGCACCGGTCTGGAGATCCATTTGGCAGCAGTTTTGCAAGAATGTTATACATTCAAAAGAGCACTAGGTTGCAGCAGTGTTTCATGTAATTTAGTGCTCCAGACATGTGCATGCCATCTACCTAGGTATGCTCATCAACAAAAAATATGAGAACAAAGCAAATTTGATAAGCAATGTAAATTGGAAACTTATCTAAATTGTAAGCTCTGTCTGAATCACAAAATAAAAATATGGGGATTCATGTCCCTTTAAAGGGACATGAAACCCAACATTTTTGGTAATGATTCAGACACAGCACACAATTTTAAACAACATTCTAATTTACTATCCTATCTATGTGCATTCTATTTTCGCTCTCTTGGTATAGTCTGTAAATAGCAGGGACATAAGCTCAGGATCATGCACATGTTTGGATCACTATGTGGCGCAGTTTTGCAAGAATATTATCCATTTGTAAGAGCACTATATGGCAGCACTATTTCCTGCCATGCAGTGCTCCAGACACCTACCTTGGTATCTCTTCATCAAATAATACAATGAGAATGAAGCAAATTTGATAATAGAAGTCAATTGGAAACCTTTTAAAAATGGAATACTGTCTGAATCACAAAAGACACTGTAATGTCATGTGTATCATATACAGCATAATACATTGGGTTTTTAGACCTCTGTGGTAATTATACGATTAATGTTCTCCTGAAAACCTGGTTGCATAGTATCTAATACGTCTTTTGTCCTCTGGTGGATTATCAAAGCATTAACGCAGTAGAGTCCAGTTAAATATGTAGTCTAAATTGACAGCCTTTCTGAAGTAGCCGACGCGCGTTTCTTTTGTTAGTAATATTTCAAAATGACCTTTTACTGGCTTTGGACTAGTTTTGATTTTAAAAATGTTACTATCAAAATAAATAAAATGTAAGACGTTAAAAGGTTCCTGTTTAAGAAAAAAAAAAAATGTTTTCCTTTCTGAAAAACCCAATTATGATGAAAAAAAAACCTTATAAACACCTGGTATATCAAATATGATACAAAAATCTATCAAATTTGTAATGTATTTAAAAAAAAATGTTTCAATTTATGTCTAAATTTTCTGACTATTATTTCATTGGTCAGGTTTACAGGTTTAATCTAAAAACTAAATTAAATAATTTCTTATGGAAGTTAGTAATTACCAAATATACCATCTCTTTTCATTGCCAGTCTGAGCTTCCAGCCCACTGTTTTCCGCGTTAGTTAAAGTGAAGGTCAATTTTGATGAATTAGTGCCTGATTTTTAATGATCCTATTAAAAACAAGGGCACTTTAATTCATCAAAATTGACATTTCACTCTTTTTCTTCAAAAACTTACCTTTTCATTCTGACAGCTGCTCCAGCGATTCCCACGGCCATCGGAAGCCTCTGCAGACGTCAGAAATGAAGAATCTGGCTTCCTCCAATCTCGGCTTCCCCCCCGGGGGGATCTTGGCCTGATGCAATGCCATGATTGGAGGAAGCCGGATTCGTCATTTTGGACCCGCGAAGACGGCTTGCGACGGGCTGAGGAAGTGCTGGAGCGGCTGCCAGGATTAAAAGGTAAGTTTTTGAAGAAAACAAGTGAAATGTCAATTTTTATGAATTAAAGTGCCCTTGTTTTTAATAGGGTTATTAAAAACCGGGCACTAATTCATCAAAATTGACCTTCACTTTAACATTTCTAGTCTTCTTTACTTGTATTAATAATAATAACTGAATAACTCCAAATACTTACTACTTTACTTTAATACTTTACAACTGATTTAAGTTTATATTTCATTTTAAAACTAAGCAACTTCACTATTGTGGTACTAGAAATGTGAAGATACAGAAAACTCAAGTAGTGTATCTAATTATTGAGAAGCTGTCAAAAAATTGATTGCTTTTACACAGTGCTAAGTTGGACTGCACATTTAGCGCTTACCACACTTCTGTGTAATTTCTCCATGGTCATTTAATCAACTGTGATTCTAAGCAGATTAGATAGCTGATTAAGAGCCAATGCTCTCTGACATGTCCAAGTATTTCATACTATTCATATTGAAGTAAGATTGGATGGGAAGATCTAATTACACATGTGTCATTTAGCATTTGTTTGACAGAAAAGCTTACAAAAAATATTCCGTAATGTATATAAAAAAAATGGACATCCTTAAAAAGACCACCAATACCTTGATAACTGTCAGGTTATAAGATTAATGCATCTATCTTGTTTTGTCTGTTGCTCCCTACATTTTACTGTTTTTATTTTTGTAATTGTACAACATTTAAAAAAAATAATGTTAACATATTTTAATTTTTTTATAAATGCATGCAAAAATTGTTGTGTTCTTGCTGTACCATATATGATGTGCGGAAAAAGAAACCTGCACAAATGGTTTAAAAAAGTCAGATTAAAAAATGTGAAAACAGTTAAAAAAAAATACATAATCTGTTACTCTGCAGTAAATACTGATGTAAAAGATTAAAATAGACTCATTTTGCATACATACCACAAGGAAATATCATTCAAAATATAAGGAAGAGCATTATATATAAAGATAAATAGATAGATAGATGATAGATAGATAGATAGATAGATAGATAGATAGATAGATAGATAGATAGATAGATAGATATAGATAGATTGATATTGTTATGGAAGTCCTTTTTTGAATTGTGATGACACTGTGTTCTCGTAACCTGCAAACCATTTTGAGAACCAGTATGTTATTAATTTAAAATGGTCTGTCTGAACAGGAATATGTGTCTGAGAATCATACAATGTGATTAAGTGCCTTAGCGATCAATTCCCTATGCTTATAGTAGCTAACTGTTATATTACATTGAAACACAGTTCACTCTTTATCATCCAACAGCAGGAGACTCCAGATAAGTCTAAGATCAGCCTTACACCATCTTTGAAAAAAATTTTTTACAAAAATTCAAGACTGTTTTTAATAATTTACTGTACATACATTTATTATTTGTCATTTTATTATTTATAATTGATCTCACCTTTTTTGGGCTCCATGTATTAAGCAGCGAAAACTGCTCCGCAGCCCTTGTAGTGCAGGTTTGCATATTTGAGCCTGCTTCCTGCAATGTAAGAAGCAGCCGTCATTAGATTGCTGCTTCTTGCACTCTACGCCACCTCTGAGGTGGCAAAAGAAAATCACTGAGAGCTCACTCGCTCTCAGTGATTGAAAGCCCCTTCAGTCGCGCAAGAGAAGAGGCGGGCATAAAACACTCACTTAGCATGTAATGATACATACGGGCAGCGGATCCTGTTCATCCGCTGCCTGTATATTGCGAAGGCAAGTGGACAACTTCTTGAGTTGAGAAGCTTGTCCACTCGCTCCTTTGTACATGGGGCCCATTGCGTCCATCCTGTATGTTGCTCCTTATGATTACAGTTATGAGATACACAAATGTAGAACTGTTAAGTGTAGTTTCTTTCATAAGGTTTTGCTGTGGTTTACCATTTTGGTTGATCCAGATTTTGAACTTATGAGGTACAGAAGAATATTATACAAAATGCACACAGCTTTGTGCTATTTTTTTTTAGTAAAATCTATGTTACAGCTACAGAATACGTAATTCTTATTCTAGGACTTTTTCTGGCCCAGATTAAAAGTTGTGCGCCAATTTTTTATCGCACTTGAGCTCTGACTGTGCTTACAGACATTTACCATGTTTCATGTGTGTTTCCAAAATTGTTGTGCAATTGTTTTAACCAGGAACAAAAAGAAATTGCAGAGCACCAGATCTTGTGGATTAACAAAATCTTTATTGCTTAAAACATGAAAAAAAGTCTACAGCAGAGCTTAACCTAAGGAGCTAGTGTAGGTATGGGTATCCATGTACCCATTGCTGACACGTTTCGGCTTTTGGCCGTATTCGTAGCTAATGGGTCACCTGTATTACACCTTGTTTATACTAAAACAAACCATTTCATTGGTTAAAAACAATATGTGAGTATACTAACACACCTACACCTGTAAAGTGAAAACATGCCCCCATTACTAGATTAGAACTAGAAACCTGAAGAACTCTAATTATTTTAAACATCAATATTGAGTTGCTAAACCTCTATTTTGCTAAAATATCTCAGTTAACATCAATCCCCAAAGTGTATCAATTGCTTTGTTGATAGCTTGTTGGTTATATCCATAATCCTCGTGTGGGGATTGTGTGGCTTAAAATTACAACTCCAAATTGGAGTATATAGTATGTAATCGATGTATATAAATGAATAAACAAAAGTAATGATAAACAGATAGTCCCAGTTATAGCTTGAGGGCATCTAGAGTGTCTATGTCACTAAAACTTTGGATCTATGTGCCCTAAAGTATTGTAAAAATACATAGAGGATGATATGACGTATTGAGGGGTGAACTGTTACATTTAGCCATCTCCAAATAATATTAAACTCCTTTTCGTATAATATTCTAAGCCATGAGATTAACAGTACTACCTCAAACTTACTACTGAGTGTGGTGTAGATAGTCACTAGGGACAAATGTACATGTCCTCCTCATTGTGGTAAACTATAGTGCTGGTTGAGATGTACAAATCCTTTTACACAGTGCAACAAAGTTGATTTTTAAATTAGTAGTTCATCTTAATGTTTGTTACTATTGTAGGTGCCCATATGATACACTATATAATGACCCTAATCAATTTAGTACCAGAAATTGATTAAATCAACTTCCGAATTAAATCCATTCAGAACCCTGGTATTTAGTCTATGTATCAAAAAGACTTCTCTTTTGGAAAGAAGAACTTCTCTATCCCCACCTCTGGCATCTGTTCTAATCACTTCAATAATTGACCAAGTCAGTGATCTTGGATTCTTGTTATGTGTTGTCCTGAAATGTTGTACTAGGGGAGTTGTCAATTCACCTTGTTATATATTATTCACATGCTCACATATCCTGGATCTTACCTACCGAGTAATCAAACCTTCACACAGTATGTCACACAATTTACAGTTTAGGAGGTAAACAGTATAAGTAGATCTGCAGTTATAACACGCTTTGTGTGTGAATGTCTCGCCTGTGTATACACTTTTGAAACCATTGCCTATTGCCACATATTCACAAGCTATGCAGTTGATATAACTGCATTTGTACACTCCCTTAAATCTCAGCCAGGAGGATACCCTCATGTCTCGTCCTTTTAGTTGTGTGGGTGCCAGTGTGTTTCCTAGTGTTCTGCCTCTTTTGTATGCAAAACGGCAACCTCTAGAGACCACATCTGCCAATGCGTAATCCGCTTTTAGCAGTGTGATATGTTTTCGCAGTATGTTACATATTTGATGATACTGTCTGCTGTATTGGGTGACAAATGTCACTCCATTGTATGCCTTTACAGCATTCTCTGCTTTGTCTTTATCTTCTAGTAAATCAGTCCTGTCCATGTTTTCTACTTCCCTGCCTGTTTTCTCTATGGACTTCCTGTGATGCCCTCTTTTTAGGAACCTATCAGAGAGATCATTAGCGTGGGTAGTGTAATCCTCAATACTAGTGCAGTTGTTTCTTACTCAAATAAACTGTCCCTTAAGAAGAGTTAAAGACATGCTTTGGGTGGCTACTTTGGGCGTGGAGAAGGGTATTCCCCCGTGATGGGTTTCCTGTATAGTTCAACTGTTACACCCCCTTCTTTGGATCCTTTCAGAATAACATCCAAAGTATTGATACTTGCCTCTCCAAAATTCAAAAGTGAATTGGAGGCTGACAGTGTTAACATTAAGTTTCTGTACAAATTCTACTGCCCTTTCTTTGCCTCCCTTCCAAATGAATAACAGATCGTCTATGCACCGACGAAAATAAACTATGTTGGACTGAAACTCATTTACTTCTCCAAAGATGTGGCTCAGCTTCCACCAACCCATGTATAGGTTGGCGTAAGACAGGGCAAACTTTGCCCCCATAGCTGTGCCACGCCTCTGGAGATAAAAAGTATGCTCAAACATGAAAAAATTACGGTGAGCAAAAATTTGGTAACCCTAAGTACAAATTGTCTGAAGTCCCTCCCATATGCAGGTATTCTCTTGAGAAAAAAGTCTACTCCTTCCAGACCTCGTTCATGAGGAATAGATGAATAGAGAGATTTTACATTGATTGTCAGCCAGCTATAGTCTTTTTCCCAAGTGATTCTCTCAATTTCATTTAAAAGCTGTTTTGTATCTCGTAAATAACTCATCAAATTCCCCACTAGTTGCTTGAGAATGGTGTCCAGCCACTGGGACAAAGGTTCCAACATGGAGCCGATCCCACTAGTTATGGGCCTTCCTTACACATTCTCCAATGTTTTATGGACCTTGGGAAGATGGTTAAAGGTAGGAATCCTAGGA
This sequence comes from Bombina bombina, assembly GCF_027579735.1. Lineage (NCBI taxonomy): Eukaryota > Metazoa > Chordata > Amphibia > Anura > Bombinatoridae > Bombina > Bombina bombina. The sequence continues at coordinate 197,869,334 of NC_069503.1, read as the reverse complement.
TGTTGTACATATAAGAAATCACGTGTCCTGATCTAGGTAACCAAATTCCTTCATCAATTATTTGTGACAGTTCTCTCTGAAATCTTGGCTTAAGGTCAAAATCTAATTTAGTATACTGTAAGGGGTTCTCAAGCTGTTTTAGTGAAATACTCACAGTTCATAATAACTATTGAGCTCCG
>NC_069503.1:197729155-197864155 GCF_027579735.1 Bombina bombina | reverse complement strand
TGATTTCTGATTTCATAAGACTCATTTCTCACTGTTCCACTAGCACCTTCTTTATCACAGTCTTCAATATATTATTAAAAATGTGTTGTGCAATTGTCCAGCACCACACAGAGAAATTGACTGACATATGATTCAGTTTAACCTTCACATAAAACACTGAAGAAATTGTATATAATTTATAAACTACATGTAAAAAATATTGTGTGTATTGAGAATTTAAATGGAGAAATCTAAGAAATGGCTTATGTAAAAAAAAATGTTTTATTTTCTCCAACATTGGTGTGTCCGGTCCACGGTGTCATCCATTACTTGTGGGATATTCTCCTCCCCCACAGGGAAAGGCAAGGAGAGCACACAGCAAGAGCTGTCCATATAGTCCCTCCCAGGCTCCGCCCCCCCAGTCATTCTCCTTGCCGCTCTGAACAAGTAGCATCTCCTCGGGGATGGTGAGGAGTTTGTGGTGTTTAGTTGTAGTTTTTTATTCTTCTATCAAGAGTTTGTTATTTTAAAATAGTGCTGGTATGTACTATTTACTCTGAAACAGAAAGAGATGAAGATTTCTGTTTGTGAGAGGATTATGATTTTAGCAGACAGTAACTAAAATCGTTTGCTGTTTCCACATAGGACTGTTGAGATGAAGTAACTTCAGTTGGGGGAAACAGTTAGCAGACTTTTCTGCTTAAGGTATGACTAGACATATTTCTAACAAGACTGTGTAATGCTGGAAGGCTGTCATTTTCCCCTCATGGGGATCGGTAAGCCATTTTCTTAGTCTCAAACAGAATAAAGGGCTTATTATGGGCTATAAACTGGTAGACACTTTTAGGGGCTAAATCGATTGCTTTATTTAAGTATTATATGCAGTTTGAAGTTGTATTTCACACTTTTATAACATTGGGGAACGTTTTTAGCACCAGGCACTTGTTAAGACACCTTCCCAGTCAGGAAGGGCCTTTCTCTGTAGTAGGCAGAGCCTCATTTTCGCGCCATTACTGTGCAGTTAATTTTGAGTTCAGTACATGCAGCTGCATGTGTGAGGGTCTGGAATCCACTAAAAACGTTCCTAGAAGGCTTCATTTGGTATCATATACCCCCCTGGGATTGGTGAAGTTGCAGCAAAGGCTGTGGCTGGGACTGTAAGGGGGTTAAAATTAAAAACGGCTCCGGTTTCCACATTTTAAGGGTTAACAGCTTGAAAATTGGGGTGCAATACTTTGAATGTATTAAGACACTGTGGTGAAAATTTGGTAATTCCTTCATAGTTTTTCACATATTCAGTAATAAAGTGTGCCCTGTTTAACATTTAAAGAGACAGTAACGGTTTTGTTTTAAAACGGTTTTTGTGCTTTATTAACCAGTTTAAGCCTGTTTAACATGTCTGTACCTTCAGATAGATCATGTTCTGTATGTATGGTAGCCAATGGGGTTCCCCCTTCAAATATAGTGTGATAATTGTGCCATTGTGTCCAAACAAAGTAAGGACAGAACTGTCACAAATTGTAAAGTTGCCCAGGATGATTCCTCAGCTGAAGGAAGTAGACATAGTTCTACATCATCTCCTTCTGTGTCTATGCCAGTTATGCCCGCGCAGGTGACCCCTAGTACTTCTAGCGCGCCAATGCTTGTTACTATGCAGTAATTGACGGCAGTAATGGATAACTCCATAGCTAATATTTTATCCAAAATGCCAGCATTTCAGAGAAAGCGCGATTGCTCTGTTTTAAACACTGTAGAGCAGGAGGGCGCTGATGATAATTTTTCTGTCATACCCTCACACCAATCTGAAGTGGCAGTGAGGGAGGGTTTGTCAGATGGGGAAATTTCTGATACAGGAAGAATTTCTCAGCAGGCAGAACCTGATGTTGTGACATTTAAATTTAAATTAGAGCATCTCCGCGCATTACTTAAGGAGGTGCTATCTACTCTGGATGATTGTGACAATCTGGTCAACCCAGAAAAATTGTGCAAGATGGACAGTTCCTTGAGGTCCCGGTGCACCCTGATGCTTTTCCGATACCTAAACGGGTGGCGGACATAGTGAATAAGGAGTGGGAGAAGCCAGGCATACCTTTTTGTCCCTCCTCCTATATTTAAGAAATTGTTCCCTATGGTCGACCCCAGGAAGGACACATGGCAAACAGTTCCTAAGGTCGAGGGGGAGTTTTCTACTCTAGCCAAGCGCACGACCATTCCTATTGAGGACAATTGTGCTTTCAAAGATCCTATGGATAAAAAATTGGAGGGTTTGCTTAAAAAGATTTTTGTACAGCAAGGTTACCTCCTTCAACCTATTTCATGCATTATTCCTGTCACTACAGCGGCGTGGTTCTGGTTCGAGGAACTGGAAAAGTCGCTCAGTAGGGAGACTCCGTATGAGGAAGTCATGGACAGAATTTACGCACTTAAGTTAGCTAATTCCTTTATTTTAGACGCCGCTTTGCAGTTAGCGGCAAAAAATTCAGGGTTTACAATTGTGGCGCGCAGAGCGCTCTGGCTAAAGTCTTGGTCGGCGGATGTATCTTCCAAGACAAAATTGCTTAATACCCCTTTCAAAGGTATGACCCCTTTTGGGCCAGAATTGAAAGAGATTATTTCAGTCATCACTGGGGGAAAGGGCCATGCCCTCCCACAAGATAAACCTTTCAAGGCTAAGAATAAGTCCAATTTTCGTTCCTTTCGCAATTTCAGGAACGGACCGGCTTCCAACTCGGCAGCCTCTAGATAAGAGGGTAACGCTTCCCAGACTAAACCAGCTTGGAAATCAATGCAAGGCTGGAACAAGGGTAAACAGGCCAAGAAACCTGCTGCTGCCACCAAGACAGCATGAAGAGGTAGCCCCCGATCTGGAACCGGATCTAGTAGGGGGCAGACTCTCTCTCTTTGCTCAGGCTTGGGCAAGAGATGTTCAGGATTCCTGGGCACTAGAAATAGTCTCTCAGGGTTATCTTCTAGAATTCAAGGAACTACCCCCAAGGGGAAGGTTCCACATGTCTCACTTATCTTCAAACCAAGTAAAGAGACAGGCATTCTTACATTGTGCAGAAGACCTGTTAAAGATGGGAGTGATACTCCCAGTTCCAACTGTGGAACAAGGTCAGGAGTTTTACTCAAATCTGTTTGTAGTTCCCAAAAAAAGAGGGAACTTTCAGACCAATTCTGGATTTAAAAATTCTAAACAAATTTCTCAGAGTGACATTGTTCAAAATGGAAACTATTCGAACGATTTTACCTACAATCCAGGAGGGTCAATTTATGACTACCGTGGATCTAAAGGATGCGTATCTGCATATTCCTATCCACAAAGATCATCATCAGTTCCTAAGGTTCGCCTTTCTGGACAAACATTACCTATTGTGGCTCTCCCATTCGGACTAGCCACTGCTCCAAGGATTTTCACAAAGGTGCTCGGGTTCCTTCTAGCGGTTCTAAGACCCAGGGGCATTGCAGTGGCACCTTACTTGGACGACATCCTAATTCAAGCGTCTTCTCTTTCAAAGACAAAGGCTCACACAGACATTGTTCTAGCCTTTCTCAGATCTCACGGGTGGTAGGTGAACATAGAAAAAAGTTCCCCGTCTCCGTCAACAAGAGTCCCTTTCTTGGGAAAGATTCTTTAGAAATGAAGATTTTCCTGACAGATGTCAGAGAGTCAAAGCTTCTAAACGCTTGTCAAGTTCTTCACTCTGTTCTACGGCCTTCCATAGCTCAGTGCATGGAAGTAGTAGGGTTGATGGTTGCAGCAATGGACATAGTTCCTTTTGCGCGAATTCATCTAAGACCATTACAACTGTGCATGCTCAAACAGTGGAATGGGGACTATACAGACTTGTCTCCAGTGATTCAAGTAGATCAGAAGACCAGAGACTCACTCCGTTGGTGGCTGACTCAGGATCACCTGTCCCAGGGAATGAGCTTCCGCAGACCAGAGTGGGTCATTGTCACGACCGATGCCAGTCTATTAGGCTGGGGCGCGGTCTGGGATTCCCTGAAAGCTCAGGGTCTATGGTCTCGGGAAGAGTCTCTTCTCCCGATAAACATCCTGGAACTGAGAGCGATATTCAATGCTCTCCGGGCTTGGCCTCAACTAGCAAAGGCCAGATTCATAAGATTCCAATCAGACAACATGACGACTGTTGCTTACTTCAACCATCAGGGGGGAACAAGGAGTTCCCTGGCGATGAGAGAGGTGACCAAGATCATCAAATGGGCGGAGAATCACTCCTACCACCTGTCTGCGATCCACATCCCAGGAGTGGAAAACTGGGAGGCGGATTATCTGAGTCGTCAGACCTTTCATCCGGGGGAGTGGGAACTCCACCCGGAGGTGTTTGCCCAGTTGACCCAATTATGGGGCATTTCAGACATGGATCTGATGGCGTCTCATCAGAACTTCAAGGTTCCTTGCTATGGGTCCAGATCCAGGGATCCCAAGGCGACTCTAGTGGATGCATTAGTGGCGCCTTGGACTTTCAACCTAGCTTATGCGTTTCCACCGTTCCTTCTCATTCCCAGGCTGGTAGCCAGGATCAAACAGGAGAAGGCCTCAGTGATTTTGATAGCTCCTGTGTGGCCACGCAGGACTTGGTATGCAGACCTGGTGAATATGTCATCGGCTCCACCATGGAAGCTACCTTTGAGACAGGATCTTCTAGTACAAGGTCCATTCGAACATCCAAATCTAGTTTCTCTCCAGCTGGCTGCTTGGAAATTGAACGCTTGATTTTGTCTAAGCGTGGGTTTTCGGATTCTGTGATAGATACTCTGGTACAAGCCAGAAAACCTGTGACTAGAAAGATTACCATAAAATATGGAAAAGATATATCTGTTGGTGTGAATCCAAGGGATTCTCATGGAGTAAGATTAAAATTCCTAGGATCCTTTCCTTTCTCCAAGAAGGTTTGGATAAGGGATTATCAGCGAGTTCTCTAAAAGGACAGATTTCTGCTTTATCTGTCTTGTTACACAAACGACTGGCAGCTGTGCCAGATGTTCAAGCTTTTGTTCAGGCTTTGGTCAGGATCAAGCCTGTTTACAGACCCTTGACTCCTCCCTGGAGTCTAAATTTGGTTCTTTCAGTTCTTCAAGGGGTTCCGTTTGAACCCTTACATTCCATAGATATCAAGTTGTTATCTTGGAAAGTTCTGTTTTTGGTTGCTATTCTTCTGCTAGAAGAGTTTCTGAATTATCTGCTCTGCAGTGTAATCCGCCCTATCTGGTGTTCCATTCAGATAAGGTTGTTTTGCGTACTAAACCTGGTTTCCTTCCAAAGGTTGTTTCCAACAAGAATATTAACCAGGAAATAGTTGTGCCTTCTTTGTGTCCGAATCCAGTTTCAAAGAAGGAACGCTTGTTACACAATTTAGATGTAGTCCGTGCTTTAAAGTTCTATTTAGAAGCAACAAAGGATTTCAGACAAACGTCTTCTCTGTTTGTAGTTTATTCTGGCAAGAGGAGAGGTCAAAAAAGCTACTGCTACCTCTCTTTTCTTTTGTCTGAAAAGCATTATACGATTGGCTTACGAGACTGCCAGACGGCAGCCTCATGAACGAATCACAGCTCACTCTACTAGGGCTGTGGCTTCCACATGGGCCTTCAAGAACGAGGCTTCTGTTGATCAGATATGTAAGGCAGCGACCTGGTCTTCTCTGCACACTTTGTCCAAATTCTACAAATTTGATACTTTTGCTTCTTCGGAGGCTATTTTTGGGAGAAAGGTTTTGCAAGCCGTGGTGCCTTCTGTTTAGGTAACCTGATTTGCTCCCTCCCTTCATCCGTGTCCTAAAGCTTTGGTATTGGTTCCCACAACTAATGGATGACACCGTGGACCGGACACACCAATGTTGGAGAAAACAGAATTTATGCTTACCTGATAAATTACTTTCTCCAACGGTGTGTCCGGTCCACGGCCCGCCCTGGTTTTTTAATCAGGTTTGAAGAATTTCTTTCTCTATACACTACAGTCACCACGGCACACTATAGTTTCTCCTTTTTTTCTCCTAACCGTCGGTCGAATGACTGGGGGGGCGGAGCCTGGGAGGGACTATATGGACAGCTCTTGCTGTGTGCTCTCCTTGCCTTTCCCTGTGGGGGAGGAGAATATCCCACAAGTAATGGATGACACCGTGGACCGGACACACCGTTGGAGAAAGTAATTTATCAGGTAAGCATAAATTCTGTTTTATTGTACAGGAGAAGTAAATATATAAATATATTACAATCCAAACTATACATTCCCAATTATGTCATCAGTCATTTCCAGAACACCATTAGAGTAAATTTGAAATTATTTGCGGCATACTTCTCCATTTTTTTCTTATAACTGTTTAAAGACAAATATCTAACCATGATATTTATATAGTGTAGGTGGCAGCATAACTGTAAACTAAATGAACGCTCAAATGGTAAAATATATCTGAAGAAGCTGGGTGAAATGCATGGTGGACTATGGTCTTCTCTGGAATAAAAATGTTTAGTGCTCAGGATCCTTGTCTTTTCCAATGTTGCCAGCAAATTGGTCCCGACCGCACACCTTGTTATGAATATTATCTTTATCTATAAAAGTATATTATGTGAACTGGTTTTTAGGAGTAATGTGTATAATTTAATGACACACTTTCTTATAACTTGTCAAAGAAAATAAGCACAAAACCTGAATCCTTTTAGTTGCTGTAAGTATATTAATTATACCGACACCAGATGAATAAACAGAAATTACCTTTATTAAAAAGATTTCGAGTGGAAAATAATCAGCATTTGATGGTAACTAAGCAATCAAAATATATACAGGGAAATAAACTATAATCCTAAAATAATTGATTAAAGCAAATACATAATAACTCCAACTAGCATGAAAAACAGAGTTGACACAGAAACTAAACTACAAAGATAATTAAATCATATATTCAAAATAACACAAAAATTGGCTTGATAATAGTAACAAAATATTTGGTACATAAACCCTTCAAGGTAATTGCAGAGAATCAGGTTAACTAATAATCATGACTTTTTTTTCTGTGGTCGTTTTTATTGTTTTGTGGTATGGAAGGGGGAAATAGGAAGCAAAGGGGTATAATGGGAAGAGAGATTACTGTGAATTATAAAATTGTCAAGCAATGTTATTATGCTGCTTATTTTGTATTATGGTGCATAATGTTTATTATGTTGGCTTTTTTCAGCCTGAATTTTTGTTGTTTAACTGTGAAACATCTTATGTATTCAATAAGTTGTATTGATATCTCTCTTTTCTCAATAAAACAAATAAAAAAAACCCAACTAATAATCATGACAAACCATCAGATAATAATTTATCACAATTCCTAATTCACCCAGCATTATTGTCGACTGATAAGGCCAGGTGGTAGGAATTATCAAAAGCACAAAGTTACAAAAGACAATTAATTAGTTTACCTGATCCAATAGATATAGACATTTTAAATAAATGTGAGATGTAAATCTTAATAACGTTAACATTTAAGGTGACTTAAGTTCATACATCACCAAAAAGAAATAAATGTCCCCTTTGTAAGTAGGACTCAAGCTGTCAGGTTGTAGGTCTGTAAGAATATGCTAAACTAGCCTCAGCAGTTATAATCCAAAATTATAATCCAATAGTCTCGGACCTCTATAGTTAATTAGAAAATTACCAACTCCATATAAGATTTGACTAGTTCCAAATACAGGAAAAACGACCCCCTCTCATTGGGATAGACCCTAATATATAGGGTATAATATATAATTCACTATTCTAGGAGGAGTCATTAATTATAATATATTAATCATTAATTAACATAAAATGAAATAAACAACATGGAGTCTGTTGTGTCATGAAAAATTCATGTCAACCTGATGCACCGTTTTGCCTTCTGGGTCTTGTAGTTTCAACTCCTTTACCACTCCGGCCTCACACGTGTTCAGTAGCGGCAATTTCTGATGATGTCCTGACTTCATACTAAACATTTGCATGCACTCATGTCAGCTAAACAGTAATTACAGAGGATGGCAATTTATTTAACAGTTCTCTAACTTGATTTTAATTAATGTCTAGTACAGAGTGTTGATTAAGGGGTTACCTTTTTAATTTAAACTAGTATTATATAATGGGTCACAAATAGGAATGGGCAAATGTGTTTGGTTGAACCAATAGTCCTGTGAACATTCCTTTTGAACAAACAAATGTTGATAAGGATGAAAACCCCTAAATATTTTTTAAACAAATGTTAATTACGATTTTTGAATATTACATTTATTTTTGAATTTTCCTAATAAGATTGAATATCCACATTTAAAATTTCAAATGTAAAATGTTTAGCTGAGAGACCCATTTGTCTGACACTGGGTTTTCTTGATGGATCGCTAACAGGTACACACAAGCGATAAGGGGTTTCTAGCTAGTATTACAAGTTGAAAGTAAACACTTTCAATTAAGCGCAATTTAAGTTAACACGCATCAGGTTAGCGCTTTCCTTTTCGGGAAACATGAAAGTGTCACAAAATACATCAAAAATACATTGCAAAGGACACTTACACTTATAATAACACCATCTAATAAAAATTATTTTAAAAAAATATTGCACAAAACAGTTATAAGGGCTCAAAGATATGAAGGGGCCAAATTATCAAGCTCCGAATGGAGCTTGAAGCCTCTGTTTCAGTGCAAGCCTTCAGGCTCTCCGGAAACAGTAGTTATGACGCAGCGGTCTAAAGACATTGTATCATGTCTGCTCGCACTTTGGTAAATTGGCCCCGAAGTCTCAAGTGTTAGACAAAAAAGGTAGCAAAGGGTTTTAACATAGAAATACATACATATACATGTCTAAAGATGGATATGTATGTATATATGTATATACATACATATACATGTCTAAAGATGGATATGTATGTATATATGTATATACACTCACTGGCCACTTTATTAGGTACACTTGTTCAATTGCTTGGTAACACAAATTGCTAATCTGCCAATCACATGGCAGCAACTTAATGAATTTAGGAATCTTGACGTGGTGAAGATGACTTGCTAAAGTTCAAACCGAGCATCAGAAGGGGGAAGAAAGGGGATTTAAGTGACTTTGAACATGGTATGGTTGTTGGTGCCAGACGGCTGGTCTGAGTATTTCAAAAACTGCTGATCTACTGGGATTTTCACACACAACCATCTCTAGGGTTTACAGAGAATGTTCTGAAAAAGAGAAAATATCCATGAGCAGCAGTTGTGTGGACTAAAATGCCTTGTTGATGTCATAGGAGAATGGGCAGACAAGTTTGAGATTATAGAAAAGCAACAGTAACTCAAATAACAACTCATTAGAACCAAGGTATGCAGAATACCATCTCTAAGCGCACAACACATCAAACCTTGAAGCAGATGGGCTACAGCAGCAAAAGACTACACCGGGTGCCACTCCTTTTAGCTAAGAACAGCTAAGGAAACTGAAGCTACAATTTACACAGGCTGACCAAAATTGGACAATAGAAGTTTGGAAACATGTTGCCTGGTCTGATTAATCTCGATTTCTACTGCAACATTCAGATGGTAGGGTCAGAATTTGGTGTAAACAACATGAAAGCATGGATTCATCTTTCCTTGTGTTATTGGTTCAGGCTGGTGGTGGTGGTGTAATGGTGTGGGTGATATTTTCTTGGCACACTTTGGGCCCCTTAGTACCAATTGTTCATTTGATCACGCCGTTTGATGCCAAAAACGAGTGCAGGAATTGAAGAAGGGGTTATATTGTTTGGTTAATAAGCTACATTGTTTGTAATAATGTACAAGGGTCTTACCATTCATTTGTCCATCGCCCCCTGTCCAAATCTGCTATATTATTACTAATGACTGATGTTAGGGACAGTCAGCCAGACACTAAATGCTGGATTTTAGTCATACAGTAGCCGTGTGTTCTTTTAGTATTGAAAGATAGGATATTTTAAGACTAATTTTAAAGTGATTGTAAACTTTGCTTATTTAATACACAGTTTATAAAGCATTCATAAAATCAGAGGACACAGAAAAACTGCTGAAATTGAAATTTGAAATGAATGAAAATACAAACCAAAAGAGGAATGAAAAATAACTCAGCAGTAAAGGGTTTAGGGTTTTTTTCACAGTTCTGAATGGAATGTAACAAAGTTTTCTCACTGTTCAGTTTGAGGGAAAAAAAAAACAGTTTTAGCCTCACTATAAAAATGCAGGAGATGAAATTGTTTTTTTTTTTAATTTAATCAAATTACATTATTTCAAAATTTGGTAGACTTTGGTAAAGGGACATTATAGTCAAAATGAAAATTCATATAAGTGCATTTTTAGTTTTGAAAATAAGTGATTCAAGTTAAACCTTGAACTATTCCATTGTAAATTGATTTACATTGCACCAAGCATAGGAACCAAATGTACATATGACCTGTGCAACTCTTCAAACTCTGCGCCTGCTCAGAGAACCACTTTGTGTCATCACCAATGCAGTATGTACTGTTGCCTGATGTGTATTTCAGTTCAGGTTCATATTATATGCTAACCAAATTATACTGTTAATTATAATTATGTTTATTAATTAACAAAACTGTTGTTTTTATCACTTAAAGGGACATGATTTTTTTTTCTCTCTTTTTCTGAGTGATATTTTGGTTTTTGTTATAGATACAAAATAAAAGTGCCAACACTTTATTGTCAATGCTTTAGTTTATGAGACTTAGCTGACTGCATTCATTGTAAACTATTTCTTTCTAGCCCTGTGTGGCTGCTCAATAACTATATTGTATATCTGTATACATTGCTGGATTTAAATAAATATATAAAAACTTTATTTCATGATCCAGGTAGAGAATACAATTTTAATCAACTTTCTAATTTACTTCTATTATCTAATTTGTTTTATTCTCTTGGTATCATTTGTTGAAGGAGCAGCAATGCACTACTGGGGGTCGATCCGATATAAATCGTCGCCCGCAAAAGCCGGCGACGCCAATATTTGCGCGGGTTTGGTATCACATATACGGCGTAACCTAGAAGTTACGCCCGTATATTTCTGCCGTCGCCCGCAGTTTTTTGGGCCATAGGCAGGTATACCAAACCCGCGCAGTTTGGTATCCAATATGCAGCGTAAGGACTTACGTGGCGAAAATGGAGAAAACTTACTCCATTTTCACCTCGCCACAAAAAGCAGCCGTAAGAAGCCTTACGCTGACTATTGGAGCCCCGTAACTCCCTAAACTAACTAGAAAATAAACCTAACACCTAACGCATGTGCAATGTCTATCTCCCTGTCAACCGCGATCTGCTAAAATAAACCTAACATCTAACGCATACGCAATGTCTATCTCCCTGTCAACCGCGATCCCCCCCCCCCCCCCGAAATCCCTAATAAAGTTATTACCCCCTAAACCGCCGCTCCCGGACCCCGCCGCCATCTACATAAACTAACCCCCTACTGTGAGCCTCTAAAACCGCCGCCATCTACCTTATCTATCCCCTAATCTGACCCCTTACACCGCCGCCACCTATATAAAAATTATTAACCCCTAATCTAATCCCCCTATACCGCCGCCAGCTATATTAATATTATTAACCCCTAATGTAAGCCCCTTACACCGCCGCCATCTCTATTAAAATGATTAACCCCTAATTTAATCTACCTACCCCGCCGCCAGCTATATTATCTATATTAACCCTAAGTATATTATAGTTAATATAGGTATTACATTATATATATTAACTATATTAACCCTAATTATATTAGGGTTAATATAGTTAATATAGTTACTATAGTATTTATATTAACTATATTAACTCTATCTAACCCTAACTAAATTTATATTAAATTAATCTAATTCATTTATAAACTAAAATATTCCTATTTAAATCTAAATACTTACCTATAAAATAAACCCTAAGATAGCTACAATATAATTAATAATTACATTGTAGCTATCTTAGGGTTAATATTTATTTTACAGGTAAATTGTTAATTATTTTAACTAGGTATAATAGATATTAAATAGTTATTAACTATTTAATATCTACCTAGTTAAAATAATTACCCAATTACCTGTAAAATAAATCCTAACCTAAGTTACAAATACACCTACACTATCAATAAATTTAATAAACTACAAACATCTATCTAAAAATACAATTAAATTAACTAAACTAAATTACAAAAAATAAAAAAAAGATTACAAGATATTTAAGCTAATTACACCTATTCTAAGCCCCCTAATAAAATAATAAACCCCCCAAATAAAAAAAATTCCCTGCCCTATTCTAAATTCAACAAATTTCAAAGCTCTTTACCTTACCAGCCCTTAAAAGGGCCTTTTGTGGGGCATGCCCCAAAGAATTCAGCTCTTTTGCATACAACAAATACAATACCCCCCCCCATTACAACCCACCACCCACATACCCCTATTCTAAACCCACCCAAACCCCCCTTAAAAAAGCCTAACACTACCCCCCTGAAGATCTCCCTACCTTGTCTTCACCACACCGGGCCGAACTCCTGATCCGATCCGGGCGATGTCTTCCTCCAAGCGGCAAAGAAGAATTCTTCCTCCGGCGATGTCATCCTCCAAGCGGCAAAGAAGAATTCTTCCTCCGGCGACGTCTTCCTCCAAGCGGCAGCAAAGTCTTCATTCTTCCGGCGGCATCTTCAATCTTCTTTCTTCGCTCCGCCGCCGCGGAGCATCCATCCCGGCCGACTGCTGAACTTGGAATGAGGTACCTTTAAATGACGTCATCCAAGATGGCGTCCGCCAAATTCCGATTGGCTGATAGGATTCTATCAGCCAATCGGAATTAAGTTAAAAAAATCTGATTGGCTGATTGAATCAGCCAATCAGATTCAAGTTCAATCCGATTGGCTGATCCAATCAGCCAATCAGATTGAGCTCGCATTCTATTGGCTTTTCCGATCAGCCAATAGAATGCGAGCTCAATCTGATTGGCTGATTGGATCAGCCAATCGGATTGAACTTGAATCTGATTGGCTGATTCAATCAGCCAATCAGATTTTTTTAACTTAATTCCGATTGGCTGATAGAATCCTATCAGCCAATCGGAATTCGGCGGACGCCATCTTGGATGACCTCATTCCAAGTTCAGCAGTCGGCCGGGATGGATGCTCCGCGGCGGCGGAGCGAAGAAAGAAGATTGAAGATGCCGCCGGAAGAATGAAGACTTTGCTGCCGCTTGGAGGAAGACGTCGCCGGAGGAAGAATTCTTCTTTGCCGCTTGGAGGATGACATCGCCGGAGGAAGAATTCTTCTTTGCCGCTTGGAGGAAGACATCGCCCGGATCGGATCAGGAGTTCGGCCCGGTGTGGTGAAGACAAGGTAGGGAGATCTTCAGGGGGGTAGTGTTAGGCTTTTTTAAGGGGGGTTTGGGTGGGTTTAGAATAGGGGTATGTGGGTGGTGGGTTGTAATGGGGGGGGGGTATTGTATTTGTTGTATGCAAAAGAGCTGAATTCTTTGGGGCATGCCCCACAAAAGGCCCTTTTAAGGGCTGGTAAGGTAAAGAGCTTTGAAATTTGTTGAATTTAGAATAGGGCAGGGAATTTTTTTTATTTGGGGGGTTTATTATTTTATTAGGGGGCTTAGAATAGGTGTAATTAGCTTAAATATCTTGTAATCTTTTTTTTATTTTTTGTAATTTAGTGTTTTTTTTTTTTTGTAATTTAGTTTAGTTAATTTAATTGTATTTTTAGATAGATATTTGTAGTTTATTAAATTTATTGATAGTGTAGGTGTATTTGTAACTTAGGTTAGGATTTATTTTACAGGTAATTGGGTAATTATTTTAACTAGGTAGATATTAAATAGTTAATAACTATTTAATATCTATTATACCTAGTTAAAATAATTAACAATTTACCTGTAAAATAAATATTAACCCTAACATAGCTACAATGTAATTATTAATTATATTGTAGCTATCTTAGGGTTTATTTTATAGGTAAGTATTTAGATTTAAATAGGAATATTTTAGTTTATAAATGAATTAGATTAATTTAATATAAATTTAGTTAGGGTTAGATAGAGTTAATATAGTTAATATAAATACTATAGTAACTATATTAACTATATTAACCCTAATATAATTAGGGTTAATATAGTTAATATATATAATGTAATACCTATATTAACTATAATATACTTAGGGTTAATATAGATAATATAGCTGGCGGCGGGGTAGGTAGATTAAATTAGGGGTTAATCATTTTAATAGAGATGGCGGCGGTGTAAGGGGCTTACATTAGGGGTTAATAATTTTAATATAGATGGCGGCGGTGTTAGGGGCTCACTTTAGGGGGTTATAGATATAATATAGCTGGCGGCGGGGTACGGGAGCGGCGGTTTAGGGGTTAATAACTTTATTAGGTTGCGGCGGGGTAAAGGAGCGGCGGTTTAGGGGTTAATAGCTTTTTTATTGTTAGGCTAGTGAGGGGGGATAGCGGATAGAGGGTTAGACAGTGCGGGCTATGTTAGGGAGGCGTGTTAGACAGTGCGGGCTATGTTAGGGAGGCGTGTTAGACAGTGCGGGTGTTTTAAACTTTAGTCAGGTTTTATAGGCGCCGGCAGTTTCTAACGTGCCGCAAGTCACTGGCGACGCCAGAAATTTGTACTTACGCAGATTTATGGACATCGCTGGTTTGTGAGACTTACGGCACGTTAGCATCTGACGGCGACCTATATGGGATGGCTCGAGTTGCGAGCTGAAACTGCGGGCGACGCCGGTTCCCTCGCTTGCGCCGCAAACTGCGATCGATATCGGATCGCGCCCCTGGTTTCTAACTGAACACATGGGTGAGCCATTGACAATCGTTACATATCTGCAGCCATCAATCATCAGCTAGAACCTAGGTTCTTTGCTGCTCCTGAGCTTACCTAGATAAATATTTCAGCAAAGGATAACAAGAGAAGGAAGCAAATTAAATAATAGAAGTAAATTGGAAAGTTGTTAAAAATTGTATTCTCTATCTGAATCATAAAATAAAAATTTTGGGTTCCATGTCCCTTTAATCATTTGGTATTTATGTCAATCATTTAAGGAGAGTCCTGGAACTTGCTGTCTCATATAAGGGATATAAAATACACTTTACTTTAAAAGACTAGAGTTAAATAAAGCTCATCAGACCATAATCCCAGTGCAAAATAAATCTTAACAGTGAAAGTATTGAAATATCAGAATTAAAATCAAGGGAAATATTTGATCTATCGCTGTCAAAAACAGACATTCACCTATTCCTAATTTTGACTGCAATCTCCCTTTTAAAGTATTTTTTGTTAAAGAAACATAATAAGAAAATCAAGCAGACCTCATACATCATCAACTTATTTCAAGTAATAAATGTCAATTAAAACCAAGTCACTCTAGAGTAACAGGTAAACCAATAAATATTTATCATAATATAAAATGACATCCTGTATGAGCAATAAAAAGACATTCCTTAGTTGATGATGAAAGTGATATCACAGTGGTACTTAATTTCCCAAACTAATTATGCAATTTTCCATAAAAATACCAAAAAACATTCCTTAGCTAATACTCGATAGAGACGCTCAATCACAGCAACTGTTATCCATAAATTATCAGTTCAACAGCAGCCAGCCAGTAAATATCCATGAACAGTTGATTGATCATAAAGAAAAAAGTTTATAGCCTGGAATTCATATGGAATTAGCATAAGTATAGTTAGTTTATAAGCAGTAGTATAGATGTGGAAAAATGATCACGTTGATTCTGGAATATATGCACTGTTTTGCATATTACCCTTTGAGAATGGCACCAATTATTGCAGGAGCTCAAAATCCATTAAGACTACTCATTACTACACCTCTGGGTGGGGAGGCCCAAATCTTATAGTAGTCTGAACATAGTTTGAGTTTCTGAGATAATCTGTTTTCATCCACGTATTAGAAACTCAAACATGAACTGTGAAGGGTTTGGGACTTGTATCTGGAGTGATAATATTTTTTGTGTTTTTTTTAAACGTATATACTGCATCTTAATAAATAATATTTTAAGCTATAACAAGAGAATCCTGTGATTACCTGGGACTTCCTGTTGCATGTTAGAGGGAAACAGGTGTGTGTGAAATATCTGAGGTGATCCTATCAAGTACTAAATGAGTGATTTGGATTGTATTACACTATACATTTTTTTCTATTTTATTCAATGTTCATGGTATGTTGCATGGCTGAATCTGTATTGCATCATATGAAACAATGGTAGAATTTTTTTGGGACACTGTTAAAGCTGCGTGATATTGTATAGACGTGTCAACAATTAACTATTTTTGGATCAGTGTTGCAGCTTGATCTGAATTTCTTTGCTTTGTTTAGCCAAATTCGTACAATGGCAAAGAGCCATTAATTTCAAAAGTGCACTTTCTGGTGTTTTGTAGGCCTCTACGTATTCATCTCATAGGATGTGC
The DNA here is from genome assembly GCF_027579735.1 of Bombina bombina. Taxonomy (NCBI): domain Eukaryota; kingdom Metazoa; phylum Chordata; class Amphibia; order Anura; family Bombinatoridae; genus Bombina; species Bombina bombina. The sequence continues at coordinate 197,847,730 of NC_069503.1, read as the reverse complement.
AGTGAGTCTTGTCAAGATAAAAGCTATAGAATACTCTACGTTCACATAATTGTTTGGAGACTATTTTTTTTTGTGTGCCCTTGCGTCTGTTTTTTTTTTTTTTCTTCTCTCTTTATTCTACACTTTACATCTCTGTCCAGCATGAATAAACCATCTGCCACAAAGTGATTTTCTTTCACCCCCAGCTTTATCCTCTTCTTGTGCTCTCAACTTTCCTCAACGTCGTTTGTAGTTCAATTTTGCCTGAGTGCCTGGGATTTGCAGTAAAACAGATTTCACCATTCCCTTTGTTTTTTGCTTTTTTTTCTCCTTTCATTATTCCTTTCTTATTCTGTTGTAGCTGCTGACTTTTCCAATCATGGAATCTGTGGTGTTCAGAAAATGCTAGAATCTGAGGCCTGGAAGCCATATTGTAAACAGTTTTTGTATTTGTCAGTAATAAAGGTACAAACCATAGTAGCTTTAAGAATTATGTTATTTTTATATCAGCTGTTCAGCCACCGCTACTGTTGATCACAATTATTAAATTAAAAAGTCATATACAATAAATCTGGAATTAAAATCAGATTGATAATATGACACATTCATAAAGCAGACATTCAGAATAGTTTATAATAAATATAGAAATTATATTAACTAGATATTGTAGATGCCCTGCAATATTTATTAGCTATATACACTTTTAATTTTATTTCTCATTTAGGATGATTGAAATGTTTCATCTGGAAAGGATATGAATATAATTTGCAATTTTGCCACTCTAATGTTGCTAGTTTCAGCACACCTGGCATCAAAAGAAATACTTTAATATGAGCTTTAATGTAGAGAGGTAATGTCATTTTCCAGAGCCTTTCTGATAAAAAGAAAAATATGATAGCACGTTTCCTTATTAATCTGCAAACAGAAAAAAGATGGTTTAACCTCTTCAGTGCTAATGTATTTCATACTATGCTAGAGCTGTAATTTAGTTGTTTGGGGATTCATTGCATTTAAAAATAAATTTCAGTATTTTTTTTCTGTGAGGTAGTCATACAAATCATACCTTGTTTTTTTTTAAGTTTTTTTAAAGGATAACTTGTCATCCTACAACTGAAGAAGTGAAAAGGACAAGAAACCATATTTTCTACTTTCATGATTTCAATAGAGTTTACAATTTTAAAAACCCAATTCACTTATATTATTAAATTTACTTTATTGACTTGGTATCCTTTTTTTTTTTTTTTTTTGCATTCTTGCAATATGTTTGGCATATAGTTCAACAGACACATGCACACTACCTACCCAGCTAATCCCTTCAAAAAAATACCATGAAAACAATGCAAATTGATAATAGAAATAAATTGGAAACTTTTTTAAATGAATTTGCTATTTGAATCATGAAATAAAAAAAGATCTATCTCTCCATTTATCTATCTATTTTTTAATATCTTAAAGCTAAACATGACATATTTTGTGATCATGACATGGAAAGTGCTTTGATTCTTTTAGCAGGTATTATTAATACAACTCATTATTTGTTTTAATTAGGGTATTTTGTGATATTATTTTTAATGTTAGGGTGGCCTAATTAGATTTAGGCCAAGTATGCCTCATATTACATGATGAGCTACACAATTAAACATACTTAGATTATTTTAGCAGTGTTCTCACATGAACCAACCCCTCTTAAGAATTCTGGAGTCCATGGGACTGTTCCTATTTGGGGATGAAGTCTCACATTCCCATTTCCCTTTTCTGTGCTCCTGTATTGTTACAAGATCTTAATTATGTCACAGCAGAGTCAGGGTCTTATTTGGTCAATGTCCTATGGATAATTAAATAATCGACAGGTGCACAGCAACAGATTGAAAATGTGACAGCTATTATTGTTTACAGGAGCCACAAAACTATAATAGTGACAACATATCAGTCTTGTTCCAAATATTTGTGAGTCTCAATGACAATGTGAAACTTTTTTCATTACTCCTGTTTTGACCTTGTGTGAAGTCATCACTCCAGCTATAAGGCAACCTAAATCACAGTAGGGTCTGACAGTGAAGCAAATTTAATAATATAATTAAATTGGAAAGTTTAAAATTGCATTTATATATATATATATATATATATATATATATATATATATATATATATATATATATATATATATATATATATATATATATACTGCATATATATATCATGTAAGTTTAATCAGGACTTTCCTGTCCCTTTTTCAAATCTTTTAATTATTCAAATAACATAGTGACAATGTCATTGCTTAGTATGTTGTTTGGGTTCGTAGTAGAGTGGAGTATAAGTTATAGTTTTGGGAGGGGCTATGACTTGAGGATACCCACTACTCTTCTGCACTTACTGGTTCCCAGTATTTTTGTGAAGGAAAACTGTAACCTTACAAAATATGATGCTTGCAATTAGCTCACCGATCAGTGGTCATCTCAGAATCCCCAGGATACTCTGGTGCTATATTTAACTATGTCTTTAACTACTTTATACACGGAGTTATAAACAACCAATAGTGCTATAAGAAAATGTCCTTTTATGTCCCTTTATTAGTAATGGAAATCTGCTCCTCATTAATGCTTAGATACTCTAAACTCAAAAAAGTTTTGTTTTTTGTAAAGGAGAGCAGCAATTAAATATGTTAAAAATATTTTTTCTTGTAAAGATATTACTTTAAATCCACTTAAACAAAAGGGAATGCTTGTTTCAGAACAAACTTTCCCTGGGGATTAATTGTTATCTTTGCAGTAATGGCAACTTTCACAGATCTATTGTTTTTTAAAAATTATACCATTTATTATTTATATTTTTGCCCTTATAAAATTTTTTGACTATTAAGTTTGACACAATAAGACTTTTTCTGGGTTGTATAGTCTGGTAAAAGAAAAATATTCTTTACATAGCAGGATGTAGTGACTCTGAACAAGCAGTTTTCATTAAATCAGCACCATCTATAATATTCACTGAAGATTTTATACATCTTGTTATCTTGACTTGACAGGTCCCCCAGGAAATAAATCCTTTATATGCTTAAGATTCTGAGAGCACCTTTATCTTTTAACTTTTCAAATTTATTGTAACTTACTTGAATACTTGGATGTTTTTTTTAAGCAATTTTCTATACATATTCTTTATTTCACAACAAGGGGTGTAGTCATACAAACATGTGATGCATATTCCTGCAACTGAAAACTGATAAATATACAAATTTCAGCTTTGTATACATTTCTTCATGATCAAAATAATTACATACAAAATCATTAGACGTCAGATCTATAGTCACTTAAATTTAACATATCCATATACAAAAAGAAAGGAAAAGAATAGCGACTAGTATTAAAACCAACATTGCTCACTATAACACCCTTGTGACTTTTTTTCTCCTTCCCCCTTCCAAAATTAATCTACACATATACATAACAACAAAACAAGAAAAGAAAAAAAATCTAATAATGTCCTCCGTTCTCTCACTCCCCAGACACCAGTCGCATAGGAAAAAGTCACTTGTGTGTGAGCACCTGTATGCAGTTATGTGACGGGGTAACTTGTGTATTCCTAGCTGGATGTATATGCCATTACAAGCAGGGTGTTACCCCGTTAACTCACCCTGGCTTCTGAGGTCCGTCCGGGTACTTCCTCTTACGCCCCTGATTCTGTGTGGGCCCGTCCACAGGGAGAATTCCTTAGCGGTGGCTGCTGGGTTTGCACCCACACAGTGGCGGCTGGTGAATTATGAAGATGGGGGTGCACTTGGCCCCGCCTCTGACCACACCCCTTGAAAAGCCCCGCCCCTCAGATGGCTCTCTACACATACACACGGAGAGGGGGAGAGAGAGAGAGAAGGAGAGAGAGAGAGAGAAAGAGAAAAAGAGAGAAGGAGAGAGAAAGAGAGAAAGAGAGAAAGAGAGAAAGAGAGAAAGAGAGAAAGAGAGAAAGAGAGAAAGAGAGAGAGAGAAAGAGAGAAAGAGAGAGAGAGAAAGAGAGAAAGAGAGAAAGAGAGAAAGAGAGAAAGAGAGAAAGAGAGAGAGAGAGAGTATTTTATTATTCAGATAGATGATACAATTTTTAAACAACTTTTCAATTGACTTCTATAATTAAATTTGCTTCATTCTCTTGGTATCCTTTGCAGAAGGAGCAGCAAAGCACAACTAGCTGAACACTTCTAGTCAATCAATCAAAAAGATAAAGCTACAAAAGGTGTCTAGTCAGCAATTACCAGCCAGCTCCCAGTAGTGTAGGATATGTACATATTATTTTTGCAACAAAAGATACCAAGAGAACAAACTACATGTGAAAATAAAATAAATTTTAAAAGTGACTTAAATTTGCATGCTGTATCTGAATCACGCAAGTTTAATTTTTTTCCTATCCCTTTCAATGTCTTATCAAAGGGTATGTCATTGGAGTGTAAACCATATTTTACTAACAAAATGCAGTTTCAATGTTTTTTTAAACATTCAGTTTTCATGCAGATCTTTTGTAATGGAATACTGTATTTATAATATGCACATCTCTTACACTAATGGGGATAGCTGGTGATTGGTACCTACACACATTTTTCTTTTGTGATTTGCTAACTAGATTTGTTCAGCTGTCTGTAGTGCAATGCTGTTCTTTCAGCAAAGGATAAAAAGAGAATGAAGCAAGTTTGATAATATAAGTAAATTGGAAAGTTGTTTTTAACTATTCATGAACACAATAGTTTTAGGAGATTTAAAGGGACAGGAAACCTAAACATTTTCTTCCATGTTCTATCCAAATCATGGAAGAAAATGTTTGAGTTCCCTGTCCCTTTAAATCTCCTAAAACTATTGTGTTCATGAATAGTTAAACAATCCTGAGAAGGCAGTTAGTAAGGGCTCTAAAACAACCCCCCACCCCTTCCCCCTGTCTGTCCACAGCTACACAGCAAGCACACAGATAGTCTACAGAGATGGGCTGGGGGAGGAGGCAACTTACCTGCAGCTACATCTATGCTACAATGACATAGTATAAAGCTAAATCCTGTTAAGACAAATGGTAAGAAACCAATACAAGTGTAACCAGCATAAAATAAAGTACTATAAATGAATGGCCACAGTCCCCAATATATAAAGTTAATCTTTATTTATAATTATAAAACTGAAGAGCAGGTCACTACATTAGGGGAGAGATTTTTTAATAATAAAACCTTAACCCACAGGTTGATGCTCTCATGCAAACACACATGTAATTATCATGTCCTTAAGAGCTCACCGAAAGGGCTCTAACACAAGCAACCTCCTCCCCCTGGTATTTATTACTCTGAAGAGTCCGTCACTGAATAGTAAACACAGTTAGGAATCTTTATGCTGTGTGATTTAGCTTCTGTCTAAACGCTGCCTGACAAGATAAGCAGAGCTAACTCACACAGCATAAAGCTTAGATTCCTCTGTCTAACAGTGCGGCAGGCTACAGAAGGGTGACTGGGGGAGGAGGCCAGTTACCTGCAGCTACGTTGTATTGTTGTTACAGGGATCCCAGAAGCAGAACTTTTTTTAACTTTCTGCGATGATTTTTTTTTTTGTCAAAAATTTTCTGCAGGTCATTTTGAAATAGAAATCTGTTTAATTTTGACTTTACTATCCCTTTAAGAAACTTAAATTTTTTATTATGAAATAAACTTTGTTCTTTTGACAACCTTTTTTAAAAATCGATTCATATGTACATATCGTCATGAAATGCGGTTGTATGAACTAGCAGTATCACCCTGGTCTCTTCATACATACCCCCCCTGCATATCAATATCACCATGGTCTCTTCATGCATACCCCCCCTGCAAATCAATATCACCATGGTCTACTCCATGCATAACCAACCCCCCCCCCCCCACTGCATATCAATATCACCATGGTCTACTCTCTTCATGCATAACCAACCCCCCCCCCCCCCCTGCATATCAATATTACCCTGATCTACTCTCTTCATGCATACCCCACTGCATATCAATATCACCCTGGTCTACTCTCTTTATGCATATCCCCCCCTGCATATCAATATCACAGTGGTCTACTCTCTTCATGCATACCCCCTGCAATATATTATATAAACATACTTTTACTTCACATATACCCCACCATACTGATTTTATTACGATTGCTGTGTGACAATATATATATATATATATATATATATATATATATATATATATATATATATATATATATATATATATATATATATATATATATATATATACATACACACACACACACATGTATACATACACACACACATATACATATTAACACCCATTTATTAAAAAACTAAATCTGGCTACTAAGTATATTGGTTGGCTCCTAGAGTCCTAGAATAATTTTTTTAAAGGGCCAGTGTACTCTAAAATCATGGATAATATATAATACCAGTAATACATTCCCTAATTAACTAAATTAGATATGTATAGGAATTTTGAAAAGCAATGCATTTAGTACATTTTACTTTTTTATTTCCTGCTCCTGAAATATTCTGGATGGTGCTGGCACTCCCCAAAAAAAGGTCTGAGCTGTGCTTTTGGCATTGCACTCCAGCAACATATAGATAGGCATTAGAAAATACAGCAATGGGCATTGGGCAGAAAAATATAGGTCCAAACAGTGCAACAACCTTTATTAATTTAAACAGAATGTATACTTGAATCAGACCAAGTATTTTACTGCATATGTATGTAACCCCAGTCCATCCTCCATTCCATTTAAACAGATGTCTATCGGTGCCAGACAGAACACTGTGTGTGGAGCAGCTCCATATAAAGAAGACCGGCAATGCGTGTTCTACGCAGCAGCTGCCTATGTCATAAACTCAGATTAGATCATGAAGACTATATCGTGGCTTCCTTGACACCCTACAGTGTAGCAGCGTTCAGTTGCGATGTGTTTCCTCAATTTGAATTATTTGCCTGCCCACACAAGTTTACTGTGGATCGCTAGCCGGACCTGAAGCAACTCTACTTGTTTCACTAGATGAAGACCATGCTTCACATTCCAGGGCTCCTTGCACAGACCTGCCCCTGCATCAGTGCACAGCAATGGGATACCAGTTCAGAGATTGTTATGCTGTGTCAGTACCTGATGTCCGGTATATAATATCTTGTGAGTCACCATGCTGTGTTCTGATGCAGGGGTAGGTCTGTGCAAGGAGCCCTGGAATGTGAAGCAGTGTCTTCATCTAGTGAAACAAGTAGAGTTGCATCAGGTCCAGCTAGTGATTGTGGCAGACAAATAATCTAAATTGAGGCATGAAGGTGCGCAGACAGAGAAGGGAGTGGGAAGTTAGGGTTGAGGATCGTTTCTAAGCAAGCAGCATGGGTTGGGAAAGCAATGTGAAAAAATATATACACACACTTCCAATAAGTTTACCAATTGACTTACATGTATAGCATGATAGATTAAAAACTTTAGCACACAGAAAACCTGGCTGTATATTATAATGTCTGTTTAAGCACTGACCTTTTCTGCAATCCCTCCACACTTGAGTTCAGGAAGAGAAAAGAAATTGAAAACAGAGGAACGTAGTAACTATTTACACCAAGATGGAACCGAACAGTGACACCTGCAGGTAAACATTAAAAGTGCAGGCATTTTTTTTTTAGTCACGTCTGGTCTTTCTGCAGACACACTACAGATTCTGCGATGAGATAGTGTTCTGCCTTGGGGACAGGGATCTAGGCTGTGTCTGCCGAGTGCTTGTTTTCCTGCTCCCTTTTATTGCTGGCTAACGTTACATCTTTACACAGGAACATTAACTAGTAACTAAACCACCATGCTGCACTTAGAAACTTCCTAAACACAGATATGCTTTCTATACCATGCTCAGAGTCAGCACGGTATGTAAAGCATATCTGTGTTTAGGAAGTTTCTGAGTGCAGCTGCAGCATGGTGGTTTAGTTACTAGTTAATTAAACTTGTTCCTGTGTAAAGATGTAACGTTAGCCAGCAATAAAGGGGAGCAGGAAAACAAGCACTCGGCAGACACAGCCTGGATCACTAATGAGAAGAAGCAGCTGCACGCAGTGGTTAGGACATTACAATACTAACAGTAATAAAACTTGGCCAAACATTTAAAAATTATTAAATGAACACTTCTTCCTACCTTGTCATGCTCTTCCTTCCCGCCGACCTAAAGAAAATCACTCACCGGCTTAACTCTGGCTGCAGCAGTCACCCCCAGGCCCCAGCCCAGATCAATCTGATGCTGCATTGCCGCATAAGTCACATTCACAGTTTACTGACTCAATCTGTCAACGACACCATCTTGGATCTCCACGCTGTGTTTCCCTGAGATGCTCCTCCTCCCACACACACAGGCACAGCTCTTAGGGTGCGAGTGTCACGTGACAGCTGGCTCTCGCACACTAAGAGCTGTGCTCCTTAAGAAGGCTATGGGCTGGCCTGTAGGTGGCACTGCACTCAATGCAGGCTGAAAGTGGAGAGAGCTTTTGCCTATAATTCTGTCTATCGCACTGCTCAGCATGTGCGATAGTCTAGATAGAAGTATACAGCCCTCTCCACTTTCAGCCTTATTAAGAATTAAAAAGTGCAATTTTAATGTTTTTTAGTAAAAACTGAAGTGGAGAATGGAAGATTTTTTTATTTTATCTGCAAAAAAAGGTTTAAAAATGTAAAAAAAAAAATATTTATTTTCTCATTCTTTTTTTTTTTTTTTTTTTTTCATCAGGGGTCAGTTCAGGTCAGGGGGTTCAGGTCAGGGGGTTCACGTGCTCAAGTGCTCCTATAGAGGAGCCTCCACTGCACCCACAGGTACCTCTCTAGCCTCCGTTGGATATCCGCTCCCCTCCTGGGCTCTCTCCACATGCGACTGAACGGCGTCTGACGTCACCCGGTGCTCCGCCTCCAGCTGACCCTTTTCTGTATGCCGAGTCTCACTGCGGTTGGTATGACAGTGCGGGTGAGTGATTTTCAGGCAAAGGTTGGCTGTGCAATCCAATGTGCTTGCTGGGTCTCCGGACCAAATGATAAATAAATAGATGAAGCAGCACCAATTTCATGCACTTAAAACTGCTATATTGACGGCTTTTACAAACTTCCAATTGTAAGCAGGCAGTAAAGGTGTGACAAACTGTGTCTAGACAAACACACATAGATGAGTACCATTCAACCGGGAAGATATTCCTTAAAATTAATTATTTCTGTCTTGTGGAATTGTCGTGCAAGCGTAAATTGAATCAACAATGGATGACGTAATATAACTCTTAGCCATTTTGTAAAAAAATTCTTGGATCTTTTTACTGTGTCGAGAAGATATATTGAATTGTTCAAAAATTATTTGATAGTAAATGGTATGTAAAAAAAACAACTAATGTAGGCGACGTTTTACTCTTCCAACTTTCAAAAGGTATTTATTAGTTTAACATTTTTTCTGTTAGATTCTGTAATTAAGAAGAAAATATCTTTAGATTGAAATTTCAATCTATTTTCTAGGCTCTTATTAAGCCTAAAACAGGTGAACTTTGGGGCAGGACCAAAAGCAATGTAATAAATCTGAGAGAGGATTATTACATTTGGGGCAGTTACTAATTGTGCTTAGGTTCCAATTGGGCATTTTCAGAGGTGTAATGTAAGCTTTATTAAGTAATTTTATATGGGACTCTTTCCAGGCAATAGAGATGGGAGCATCCTGATTTCACCTGTAGCTTGCTTGGATTGTATCTAAAGATATATCACTATACTCAGCGTTCCACTCCCCCAGTAATTTGTTAAGACTTAGTTAAACCTGTTACGGAAAACCATTGATACATTTTGGGAGGCAAGTAAGGTTTTCTCATTTTACCAGTAATATCAATTAAGGAGTTTGCAAATAACAATTACATGTAAATTGTTATATGACCTTAAACCAACTTTCTACTGCAAACATGACATGCCATAATTTGTTAGAGTTTAAGCTTTTGCATTAATCATCCCCTAAACGTTTTCCCAATAATCTGCTGGAGGAACTTTTAAATGCAGGTGACGTGGTTTTATAGGTAGATGATGCTTCTCGCAGGTTTAAAAGGACGTAAAGGTCACTGTGCAACATCTAGGATGGTTTACGGAATTCTCTCCAGTCTCACTTAGAAAGAATTTCAGATTTAAATTACAGAAAAATCAGGCAAAATAAATCATAAAGAATTTTAACACACTGGATACATAAATAGCTCACCCTATACTTTCAAAGGGAAGTGGTTGTATTGCAATTATATTAAACTTGTATTACAGGTCATCTGTATTGCATTTATGCACAACCCAAAATAGGGCTTTCATATTTACCACTATTGAAAACCCAAACTTTTTCATGATTCAAATAGAACATACAATTTTAAACATGTTTCCAATTTACTTCTATTATCAAATGTTCTTTTTTTTCTTGTTATCCTTTGTTGACAAACAGGAAGGTAAGTTCAGGCATGTGCACGTATCTACAGCACTATATGGCAGCCATTTTGCAACAATGTTATACATTTTAAAGAGTACTAGATGGCAGCACTATTTCCTGTCATGTAGTTCTCCAGACTTGTGCACGCTACCTTTCTTGATATCTCTTCAACAAAGAGTAACAAGAGAACAAAGCAAATTTGATATTAGAAGTAAATTGGAAACATTTTTAAAATTGTACGCTCTATCTGAATCATGAAAGAAAAATTTGTGTGTAAAAAAAAAACTACACTACTTGAGCACAATGTTTAATCTCCATCAACGTGTTATCTAACATGAATTATAATGCAGGCCTTAAAAGAAATGTATTATGTGAACAATACAGCATGAATATCGTATTGCGCATTATATTACCATTTGTGCTGTATTAGTTAACCATTTATTTGTAACACCAGTTCATAAAACCAAGAGGTGGGTCTGTGCTACAGCAATTTTACTGCTAATGCTTGCATTTTTGCGCTCCATTTGTAATCTGGCCTTTTATTAGGTGCTCAATTTTGAGCTTGTTCCTTATCATGCAAATTTAAGAAACTTTTCAATTTACTTCTATTATCAAATTGACTTTGTTTTCTTTGTGTCTTTTTTAAAGAGCATACCTAGGTTGTCTCAGAAGCAGCAACGTACTACTGGGACCTAGCCTGTGATTGGTGGTTATATACATATGTTTCTTATCATTGGCTAGGCAGATGTGTACAGCTAGCTCCCAGTAGAGAATTGATTTTCTGTTCTTTAATTATATGTTAACCTTTTGTAGAGGTTAAGCACATAGAGCATTTTATTATTGCACACTAAATTACATTACAGGGTTTTCTTTTTGAACTTTTATGTCCCATTATAAAGGATATTAAAAAGAGAGAAAGAAATCCTGGCAATTTTTTATTCTATCTAATACATTTTAATAACCTAATAATCCCATAGCCACCTATAAACAGAGTGTAATTTTCTGTGCAACGTGTGATAGCTTGCTATTGTTAATCCTTGTAAGTCTGTCCTCACTAGCAAGAGATAAATAGTTAATATGTATGTATTCACTTCAAGACATTTACTAACATAAACAAGTGTAGGGATTTGCTGTCAGCTTATTAATGGATTAAGGCTACTTGGAGAGATTTTTAATAAAGGCACATCCTAGTTGCTCATTAACTAATGTGTCTGAGTCAAGAAAAAAGACGTTATTCAGATGTATTTAAAGAGGGAAAAAAATCATTTTAATGTTTTTTTTCCTTTTATGTATAGATTTGCAGAAAAATAATATACATTAAAAAAACTCTGTTGAGCAGTGAATGAGTTAAAAAAATTCCTGCAGATATCTGAGGATTTGGGATTGAGGTTTTACAGTCTTTTACTTGATCAAGATTCAGAAACTTGCTACACGCTGTGGTTGCTGACAAGTGGGCTGTACACTGAATCACTATCTCAGTTCAATAGGTTTCCCACATTAGAATCCTGCTGTGTTTGGCTATTGTATGTCTTTCACTTTTTATATTGGTGTTTTTGTATATATGTGACAGTGCTCTTGCACGGAAAAATTGATTAGATCTCAACAAATGAATCCTGTACATATAGAATTTATATTATATTCTGTTTCTTTCTTTCTATGCTTTCAAATGTTTTGCAAGGAAATTTTTTTTTTTTTTTTTTGTACTTTTAACTAAATGTACATTATAACTACCCTAAGTTACAACTGCATTAGTAATTTAAAAACAACACAGTGTTTCATATTTAAAATACATAATATTTAGTCACTGGTTTTAAATTGTGTAAAGCAAGTGAGGAAATAGTTTATTGTAGTATTTGTTGCATTATTCCTATACATATGTAAGCAAATGGATTCCCTTTTTATCAAATAATGAAGATACAAAAATGCTAGTGTTGATTCAGATGCAAACTATTCATTTTTGCAATTATTTGCAGTAACATAGGTTGTGTTAATATTAACATTCACAAATTTAAATAAAAGATGCATTTCCAGCAAAACTGATTCAAGGGATTTGTATATTAAAAAAAAAAAACGTTTATTGAACGCAATTAAGAACAAAAGGATATTTATAAACAGTCTATGGTGAGACAAAAGACTGGGCAGAAAAACCAATGTGTTTTGTGTCTATAATAGCAGCACTTTGTCACAGATAAATAGCTGTGCAAATTAAAAAGATTGCATTATATAAGAAAATACACTTAGTATTATAATATTCAAATTACGCATAGCATATATGAGGTTGTATTCTAGTGAGCGCTAACCTCAATCTCAACTGTATAACTAAACCTAATCCAAACCCTGACCTAGCTCTTGATCACAATCTATCGGCTGATGCCTTTTCCGGCCAAAAAAAAAAAAAAAGTTGGATATGGAAAGAACTTACCATATCTTCTTATATTGGATTGCGCCTGCATTATTGAACTTGTAAACTGGAATGCACCTTTGTGACAGTGAGTTAAATAAGGTATGCACAGGAATTTTGAAATGCACTTTCGTGGCTGTGTTTGGACTTGGCGTGCATGGAGGTGTGCCCCCTATGAAACCCGATCACGAAGAAGCAATCTTGTTTGAAGGACTCCTAGGCAGATACATTGTAGCAAGACAGAGGGTTCACGCTTTACAGTTTCAGTAATGTTAAAATCTAGTTTCAGATCATATGATAAGTCCTTTCCATAGAAACCTATAGTCGCCATCTAGTTTTAAGAACAGGCCAAATGGAAATGGTCTTTCAACAATCAATAGAAATGAATATTGTGTATCATGACAGTGTGACGTTAAATCTAATATCAAAATAAAATGTGCCATTTGTGGATGTGGGGTCTGATGCCCATCCTGCCAGGATACAGTATATATAGTATTCATATGGTTAATCAGTATTGTGGATGGATTTGGATTACAATAGGTTAATCCAACCAATGTAAAAGCATTTACTTGAATAGACATTTTCTGTAACCTTAATGGGACATGAAAACCAACATTTTTCTTTCATGATTCATATAGAGAATACAATTTTAAAATATTTTTTCTCTTGTTATCCTTTGTTGAAGAGATATCTAGATAAGTAGCGTGCACATGTCTGGAGCACTAGATGACAGGACATCAAGTGCTAATGTATAACACTGTTGTAAAACGGCTACCATATAGTACTGCAGACACGTGCACATGCCTGAACTTACCTTCCTGCTTTTCAACAAAGGATAACAAGAAAACAAAGACAAATTTATAATAGAAATATATTGGAAAGTTGTCTAAAATTGTATGTTCTATCTAAATCATGAATGAAAAATGTTGGGTTTTTTGTCTCTTTCAGAGGTGTGAATGGGCTATTGCTTTAGTCAGTTTCAATAGAATGCACAGTTTCCATTTAGGAAACAGGTACTTTACACATATAAAGTCCATTTCAAGGCTTTTCTGTTAAAAATGTGTTGGTGGCTGTGAGCTTTTAACAATCAAAACAAATTTGCATTGTGATTACTCGAGAAACTCGATGGCCAATTCTGGCGGAAAGCTAAAGACATTTTGGGAGTAAGTCGCAATAGATTGTGATTGATCCCTTAATCCTAATTCAAACCTTAACCAAACTCTAAGTCTAATTCTGGATAGTAACCTTACTTTAGCTATAAATTAACTCTGAACATAACATAATTTAGGGGACAATCACAATCTTTCTGGTATTTCCTCCCGAAATTGCTATTTGCTTTCCGGTTGAGTTGGTCAGAGTTTTCTTCCCAGTGATCACTATGCAGAAGGAATCTATGCATTCAAAGAGCACACCAGCAAACATGATTCCACTAGAGAAGTCCTTGAAAAGGCCTTTTGGTGTGTTTGGTAGTTGTTATCAGGGTAGAAACATTGTAAATAATACAATAGCCCTTTCCACACCTATTTCGCATTAACCCCTTTGTGTTTAAGAAATGCTCATTTACATGTGTGATATTAACCTGTTGCAATCTGATTCTATCCTCATCACTTCTGAACAATCTGCTTGCTATTTGTATGTAGGCACAATGGGTATACTGGGCATGTTATCTCAATGACTATATTGTCACTTTTAATATTTAACAGTATAATTTTAACAATTTTTACATTTGTTGATTTAAATTCACCGTTTTACAGTAAAAGAAGATGTTCAAAGTAGATTCCACCTTTGTGAAAGTGTGTTTAAAAGGAAATGCACCTAGGTGAATGGGCTTTCAAACAAGATTATGCCTTCATGGGCACAAAGTCCTAAACACGTTCATGACAGTGCATTTTACAGTGCTTATGCCTACATTATAGAACTGTTAAATTACCTTTGGTGCAATAAAGGTTAGGGTTGTACAAGGAAAATAAAAAACAAGCAAGCAAATAAAAGTTTAAACAAAGCATTTAAAAAATTGTAGATTTGGCAGGTTTATGTGTAATTAACATTATATGTGCTGTTTATACCCAAATTTTAATAAGAATTACCAAGCTTTCCTTTTTGATAAAAAGTTGTATATAATGTATTATTTGTGGGAACCCATATTTTAGATATTCTTTATGACTAGTTACAAACAATTAAATTTAGTATTCATATTTATTTATTTATATAACTAAACAATATGCCACCCAATTACCCCATGTTGATCCATATTCAGAAACCATATCGGTGTTTTATATTTAGCGGTTTCCTATTTGGAATCATCCTCATAAAAGCAGATAGATTTGTTTTTTTATTCTAGAGTCATTGACCGTTTGAACATCTAAAAATGATACATATCAATTGTGGTACAAATTAAATGTGCTGTTTATTGACAATTTGCTTCCAAATCTACTGTTGCTTTAATGAGCAATAATTTTTAATAATTATCCTTTGGATGTAATTTAGGCATTTTGAACTTTTCTTTCTACCACTGACCTAGATTTCATTCCGAGTGTATCCAAGATAATATATCAGACTTCTTAGGGTAAAATCTCTAAAAAGAAAATCTTCCAGCCAAGTCTTAGAGGTTACCACTTGTCAAAATTGCTTACATAGATACTGTTTATACTTCCACTGGCTAGTCACATCTACTGATTTCTCCCTTATATTTATACCAATGTAGAAGTTTTCTTTACAAAACCTGAAGTGTCTAATCGATGCAGTAAATGTGTCAATATTACATTGATGAATGCATGAGAACTAAATTAACATTGCTGGTACTTATGATACTAGTACTAATTCCTGGTGATATCACCTCTAACCTTTGCACTCACTATTAGAATTCCGTTAACATATATCCACTTAAATATGCCTACACGTTTCTCCCAACAGTCAGCCTGTACTTAGCAACCAACATAAGATAAAAGAGAGTGGCAGTTTGAGTAGCAGCTCATCACAGGTGTTGGGGGGGGGGGATATTGCACCTCCATTCATTTCGAAAGCATCACCAACTGGCTCTAAAAAGTGCTTTCAATATAGTTCTCTGTGTGCACCTCAGCTGACTTACTTTAAATACAGGGACGCAGCAGCACAGACTGGGGTGTCCTTAGTACATCACTCTTGCTGTACTTCATACTCGTTAGGTGGAGAACAATTTATGTGGTACAGAACAGCTCTCTCCTTGCCTGTGATCAAGAGGAGAGCTGTCTACTAACCGTATGTAGGTTGGCATTTGAAATAGTCATGAAACTGCTGGAGGAAGGGCTCTAAAAATAGATGTAGAGATAGATTTGAAAGATAATTGGGGCAGAAGGTCACACTCTAGGTTTTAAATTTAATCCCTGGTTGCCAGAAAGGTCGGCACTTTATTTATATGCATTAAAGTGCTGTCTGATAGCCAATGGGTTAAATAGGCTTCTCTTTAAAAATATCATCCTTATTTTCTGGTTTATTGTACAGTCTTTGTTATAGACATTTGAATTAGATGTATGTATAGGTACACATATATGTATACAAAAAACAAATAATTGAGAGAACAGGTTACCACTAGTACTTTTAGCCATCAACTATAGATTCTGCTTGCCCTTCCTTTATAGTTTTGACTTTTTAGCCGATATGCCATTCTAATAGCCTCATCGTACAGCATAATCGCCATATTGTATTACAGATGCTTTAAGTGCAGGACATTTAGGAATAAGAAATCCAACCAGTTTGAAGAATGTACAACCAATATTATTAAGTGTTCCATTTCCTTCTTGAGCAGAAGCCTTTCCATTTATTCTTTATAAAAAAAGCAACCCATTTATACAGAAATGGAACATTTACAGACATCTAAAATATATTTTCCTTTTCCTGTTTCTTTGATTGTGTCTGTTCACAGCATGAATTCATAAGGTCATTTGAAGAATATGTTCAGATCCAGCGGACAAGAGCTGCTGGCTTAAGACAAGCTTTATAGCGTAAGAGGATCACAATCGCAGAACAGTAAAACATTGCATTATAAGACCAGTCAAAAAATAATTTTAAAAGTCAAAAAGTTTTGAAGTTGTATAAGGATTTTTATTGCAATGTACCATATTCTGAAAATAATTTAAATACATGTTGAATTTGTGTGTATACATTGTATATATATATATATATATATATATATATATATATATATATATATATATATATATATAATATTTTATTTTTTTATAACTTTATTTATAGTAATAGGATCCATTACACTCATAACAGGTCATACAAAGAAAATTACATGAATACAGTTAGATATACATTGACCAGATAAAACCAGATCCATGCCATATGTTACACAATCCAAGAGTCTTTCTTTTGTAAAAAGCATGGTATACAAAGTCTAAATAACATGAATACAGTTAGATATACATTGGCCAGATAAAACCAGGTCCATACCATATGTTACACAATCAAAGAGTCATTCTTTTGTAAAAAAACATGGTATACAAAGTCTAAATAACATTAATACAGTTAGATATACATTGACCAGATAAAACCAGGTCCATACCATATGTTACACAATCCAAGAGTCTTTCTTTTGTAAAAAGCATGGTATACAAAGTCTAAATAACATGAATACAGTTAGATATACATTGGCCAGATAAAACCAGGTCCATACCATATGTTACACAATCAAAGAGTCATTCTTTTGTAAAAAAAACATGGTATACAAAGTCTAAAACACCCTAGACATCAAAGAGTGATCTGAATCCACTTTTTCAAATTTTCAATACACATAATATAAACAATAAAACAAACAAACAAACAGTAAATAATAACTTACCCAAAGCACCCCCAGATCTCCCTCCGCAGACCAGGACCTGAAACAAAAGCATAGGATTTATATAAAGGGGGAGAAACTTAACCAGGACAGTTAGAGGGGCACCAATTGCCCCTAAGATTTTCTTTAAGGAATAAAGACTATTTCTGAAAGGATAAACAATTCTATCTCTGACGGCAACCGGCAAGCTTAACAAATATGGTTCCCATTTATGCATAAATCTTTTTATTCTTCCCTCCGGGTCACCTTTAACGTCCGCTTGTTCTATCAACATTTGAGAATGAACCTTTTTTGTGAAGTGCTGGAAGGGGGGAGATATATAATATTTTTTTAATTACATTTTTTTTATTTTAAATGTTAACATATAAGACAGCAGTTTTAAAGGGACATTAAACACTTAGAAAACTGAGAACACTGAGAAAGTAATACAAAATTATAAATTGTATACATATATTTATACAGCTGCCAGTACCTAAGATGGCATAAATAGTTACAGTGGGGAGGGTTAGAGAGCTGTTTGGGAGGGATCAGGGAGATTGGAGTTTAAGAAGGAATCCTACACTGCTGAAAAAAAAAATTGCATTCAAACTTAATATTGGTAGACTGTCTACCAGTACCTAAGGTGGTGATGACCAGTGGGGGTGAGGGAGGGAAGGGAGCTTTGTGGTAGGGATCAGGTCGGGATCACGGGTTGGTAAGTGTCAGGTGGGAGGGTAATTTCTACACTAAAGCTACAATTAGCCTGAATAATAGAGGTGTGGTGCACAGCTGCAGTTAGCAGCCTTCTACCAAATAACAATGGCAAAGCCATGCATGTCTGCTATTTCTGAACAAAGAGGATCCCAGAGAAGCTTTTACAATCATTTGTGCTATGATTGCACAAGTAGTATGTAAATAATTTCAGTGAGAACACCACAGTTTGTGAAAAAGTTAACATTTGTTTTTATATGATTGCATTTGGTGCTGAAATGGTGGCATGAAATATACCAAAATAGGCTTAGATCAATACCTTGGGTTGCCTACTTAAAAAAAATTAAAGTTTTGACAGGTAAATAGAAACAAACAAGGCTCTATTTCTGTTTAAATTGAGTGATAGCAAAAACGCTAAAAATTCACTGGTATTTTGGGCAAGTTTTTCTCTGAAAGTCCTGGTAGTGAAGGGGTTAAAGGGACATGAATCCCAAAATTTAGCTTTTATGATTTAGATAGAGCATACGATTTTCAACAACTTTCCAGTTTGCGTCTATTATCAAATTTGCTTAATTATCTTGGTATAAATTGTTGAAAGAGCAGCAATACTCTACTGGTGTCTAGCTGAACACATGGGGTGAGCCAATGACAATAGGTATATGTATATATGCAGCCACCAATCAGCAGCTATCACCCAGGTGCTTTGCTGCCCCTGAGCTCCTAGATAAACCCTTCAGCAAAGGATAACAAGAGAAGAATGCAAATTCAATAATTGAAGTAAATTGAAAAGGTGTTTAAAATTGTATGCTCTGTCTGAATTATGAATGTCTATTTATGAATTTACTGTCCCTTTAACCTTCATTATATTTAATGAAGCTGTATTAATCTTGTAACTGTTTACTTCTCTGTGCATAGAACAAATTCCATTGTGAAGGATACCAGCATCACACAATCATCTTACAGAGCGAACTAATTAAACAAAAAAAACTGGGGCCAATGAAAGGAGCATGGTTTTTAGTTTTCTTTTATTTATTTTTAACTAAATAGCCAGATGTGACTGATAGATGAGGTACTTCACATGTGTAGCTTTTATAAATTCTGCTATGAGGTGAAGCCTAATTATCTCACCTTTACAATGAGGCCCTTAAATGAATCTAGAGAATTTATTAAACTAGACTATTGTATATGTTGCTTGGTCTTAACAATGCAAAGTTTTAAGAATCCATTGAAAAAAACATTGGTATTGTTATGGACTGGGATTCAAAAACCTAATAGCAACCATTTTGAAGGATCCTTTAAACACAGAAGGATTAGAATTGAGTTCATGGTGTCTCAGATTACTATATATATATAAATATATATATATATATATATATATATATATATATATATATATATATATATATATATATATATATATATATATATATATATATATATATATATATATATATACAGTGTGTATATATATATATATATATATAATGTATATATATATGTGTGTATATATATATATATATCTATATATATATATATATATATATATATATATATATATATAATTTAACTAAACTGATTGGGACCAGAAAAGGTTTTAGATTCCGGAGTTGGAATGGAACCAAGTGTTAAAAACAATATCTTATGTCATTTAGGCAATAATTACATATTAAAATACAGTTTATAGATGTAACCCTTAAGGTAGTGTTATATAATTTTTTTGTATACATTGTACCCTTAGAACGATAGTATAGTAGTGTAATCAAATGGTATTTCTTCTGTTATGTGTGATCAGTCCACGGGTCATCATTACTTCTGGGATATAACTCCTCCCCAACAGGAAATGCAAGAGGATTCACCCAGCAGAGCTGCATATAGCTCCTCCCCTCTACATCACTCCCAGTCATTCTCTTGCACCCAACGACTAGATAGGATGTGTGAGAGGACTATGGTGATTATACTTAGTTTTTATAACTTCAATCAAAAGTTTGTTATTTTACAATAGCACCGGAGCGTGTTATTACCTCTCTGGCAGAGTTTGAAGAAGAATCTACCAGAGTTTTTTACTATGATTTTAACCGGAGTAGTTAAGATCATATTGCTGTTTCTCGGCCATCTGAGGGAGGTAAAAGCTTCAGATCAGGGGACAGCGGGCAGATGAATCTGCATTGAGGTATGTAGCAGTTTTTATTTTCTGAATGGAATTGATGAGAAAATCCTGCCATACCGTTATAATAACATGTATGTATACTCTACACTTCAGTATTCTGGGGATGGTATTTCACTGGAATTACTCTGTTAAAAGTACATTAAACCTTTTAATAGGTATTTATTATGTTAAACGTTTTTGCTGGAATGTAGAATCGTTTGCATTTTCTGAGGTACTGAGTGAATAAATGTTTGGGCATTATTTTTCCACTTGGCAGTTGCTTGTTTTAATTGTGACAGTTTCGTTTCTCTCTCACTGCTGTAGTGTGAGAGGGAGGGGCCGTTTTTGGCGCTCTTTGCTACGCATCAAAAATTTCCAGTCAGTTACTCTTGTATTTCCTGCATGATCCGGTTCATCTCTAACAGAACTCAGGGGTCTTCAAACTTCTTTGAAGGGAGGTAGATTCTCTCAGCAGAGCTGTGAGACTTATATATTGACTGTGATTAAAAACGTTGCTCTGTAATTTTTATGTTTCAAATTTAATTATTGTTACTTTACTAATGGGAACAAACCTTTGCTAAAAGTTGTGTTGTTTTCAAGGATTGATGCTTTAACTGTTTTTCAGTTCATTATTTCAACTGTCATTTAATCGTTTAGTGCTTCTTTGAGGCACAGTACGTTTTTGTTAAATAAGATTGTAACCAAGTTGCAAGTTTATTGCTAGTGTGTTAAACATGTCTGATTCAGAGGAAGATACCTGTGTCATTTGTTCCAATGCCAAGGTGGAGCCCAATAGAAATTTATGTACTAACTGTATTGATGCTACTTTAAATAAAAGCCAATCTGTACAAATTGAACAAATTTCACCAAATAGCGAGGGGAGAGTTATGCCGACTAACTCGCCTCACGTGTCAGTACCTGCATCTCCCGCCCGGGAGGTGCGTGATATTGTGGCGCCTAGTACATCTGGGCGGCCATTACAGATAACATTACAAGATATGGCTACTGTTATGACTGAAGTTTTGGCTAAATTACCAGAACTAAGAGGCAAGCGTGATCACTCTGGGGTGAGAACAGAGTGCGCTGATAATACTAGGGCCATGTCTGATACTGCGTCACAGCTTGCAGAGCATGAGGACGGAGAGCTTCATTCTGTGGGTGACGGTTCTGATCCAAACAGATTGGATTCAGATATTTCAAATTTTAAATTTAAATTGGAGAACCTCCGTGTATTACTAGGGGAGGTTTTAGCGGCTCTTAATGATTGTAACACTGTTGCAATACCAGAGAAATTGTGTAGGTTGGATAAATACTTTGCGGTACCGGCGAGTACTGACGTTTTTCCTATACCTAAGAGACTAACTGAAATTGTTACTAAGGAGTGGGATAGACCCAGTGTGCCGTTCTCACCCCCTCCAATATTTAGAAAGATGTTTCCAATAGATGCCACCACACGGGACTTATGGCAAACGGTCCCTAAGGTGGAGGGAGCAGTTTCTACTTTAGCTAAGCGTACCACTATCCCGGTGGAGGATAGCTGTGCTTTTTCAGATCCAATGGATAAAAAGTTAGAGGGTTACCTTAAGAAAATGTTTGTTCAACAAGGTTTTATATTGCAACCCCTTGCGTGCATCGCGCCGATTACGGCTGCGGCAGCATTTTGGATTGAGTCTCTGGAAGAGAACCTTAGTTCAGCTACGCTGGACGACATTACGGACAGGCTTAGAGTCCTTAAACTAGCTAATTCATTCATTTCGGAGGCCGTAGTACATTTAACCAAGCTTACGGCTAAGAATTCAGGATTCGCCATTCAGGCACGTAGGGCGCTGTGGCTAAAATCCTGGTCAGCTGATGTAACTTCTAAGTCCAAATTACTTAATATACCTTTCAAGGGGCAAACTTTATTTGGGCCCGGTTTGAAAGAAATTATCGCTGACATTACAGGAGGTAAGGGCCACGCCCTGCCTCAAGACAAAGCCAAAGCTAAGGCTAGACAGTCTAATTTTCGTCCCTTTCGGATTTTCAAAGCAGGAGCAGCACCAACTTCCACTGCACCAAAACAGGAAGGAGCTGTTGCTCGTTACAGACAAGGCTGGAAACCTAACCAGTCCTGGAACAAGGGCAAGCAGGCCAGGAAACCTGCTGCTGCCCCAAAGACAGCATGAATCGAGGGCCCCCGATCCGGGACCGGATCTAGTGGGGGGCAGACTCTCTCTCTTCGCCCAGGCTTGGGCAAGAGATGTTCAGGATCCCTGGGCGCTAGAGATCATATCTCAGGGATACCTTCTAGACTTCAAATTCTCTCCCCCAAGAGGGAGATTTCATCTGTCAAGGTTGTCAACAAACCAGATAAAGAAAGAAGCGTTTCTACGCTGTGTACAAGATCTGTTATTAATGGGAGTGATCCATCCGGTTCCGCGGTCGGAACAAGGACAAGGGTTTTACTCAAACCTGTTTGTGGTTCCCAAAAAAGAGGGAACTTTCAGGCCAATCTTGGATTTAAAGATCCTAAACAAATTCCTAAGAGTTCCATCGTTCAAAATGGAAACTATTCGGACAATCTTACCCATGATCCAAAAGGGTCAGTACATGACCACAGTGGATTTAAAGGATGCTTACCTTCACATACCGATTCACAAAGATCATTACCGGTATCTAAGGTTTGCCTTCTTAGACAGGCATTACCAGTTTGTAGCTCTTCCATTCGGATTGGCTACGGCTCCAAGAATCTTCACAAAGGTTCTGGGTGCCCTTCTGGCGGTACTAAGACCGCGAGGAATTTCGGTAGCTCCGTACCTAGACGACATTCTGATACAAGCTTCAAGCTTTCAAACTGCCAAGTCTCATACAGAGTTAGTTCTGGCATTTCTAAGGTCGCATGGATGGAAAGTGAACGAAAAGAAGAGTTCTCTCTTTCCTCTCACAAGAGTTCCATTCTTGGGGACTCTTATAGATTCTGTAGAAATGAAGATTTATCTGACAGAAGACAGATTAACAAAGCTTCTAAATGCATGCCGTGTCCTTCATTCCATTCAACTCCCGTCAGTAGCTCAATGCATGGAGGTGATCGGCTTAATGGTAGCAGCAATGGACATAGTTCCCTTTGCACGTCTACACCTCAGACCGCTGCAATTGTGCATGCTGAGTCAGTGGAATGGGGATTACTCAGACTTGTCCCCTACTCTGAATCTGGATCAAGAGACCAGAAACTCTCTTCTATGGTGGCTTTCTCGGCCACATCTGTCCAGGGGAATGCCATTCAGCAGGCCGGACTGGACAATTGTAACAACAGACGCCAGCCTACTAGGTTGGGGCGCTGTCTGGAATTCTCTGAAGGCTCAGGGACAATGGAATCAGGAGGAAAGTCTCCTGCCAATAAACATTCTGGAATTGAGAGCAGTTCTCAATGCCCTTCTGGCTTGGCCCCAGTTAAAAACTCGGGGGTTCATCAGGTTTCAGTCGGACAACATCACGACTGTAGCTTACATCAACCATCAAGGAGGGACAAGAAGCTCCCTAGCAATGATGGAAGTATCAAAGATAATTCGCTGGGCAGAGTCTCACTCTTGCCACCTGTCAGCAATCCACATCCCGGGAGTGGAGAACTGGGAGGCGGATTTCTTGAGTCGCCAGACTTTTCATCCGGGGGAGTGGGAACTTCATCCGGAGGTCTTTGCCCAAATACTTCGAAGTTGGGGCAAACCAGAGATAGATCTCATGGCGTCTTGCCAGAACGCCAAACTTCCTCGCTACGGGTCCAGATCCAGGGATCCGGGAGCGGTTCTGATAGATGCTTTGACAGCACCTTGGAACTTCGGGATGGCTTATGTGTTTCCACCCTTCCCGCTGCTTCCTCGATTGATTGCCAAAATCAAACAGGAGAGAGCATCAGTGATTCTAATAGCGCCTGCATGGCCACGCAGGACTTGGTATGCAGATCTAGTGGACATGTCATCCTGTCCGCCTTGGTCTCTACCTCTAAGACAGGACCTTCTGATACAGGGTCCATTCAAACATCAAAATCTAACTTCTCTGAAGCTGACTGCTTGGAAATTGAACGCTTGATTTTATCAAAACGTGGTTTTTCTGAGTCGGTTATTGATACCCTGATACAGGCTAGGAAGCCTGTTACCAGAAGGATTTACCATAAGATATGGCGTAAATACCTATACTGGTGCGAATCCAAAGGTTACTCCTGGAGTAAGGTTAGGATTCCTAGGATATTGTCCTTTCTACAAGAAGGTTTAGAAAAGGGTTTATCGGCTAGTTCATTAAAGGGACAGATCTCAGCTCTGTCCATCTTGTTACACAGGCGTCTGTCAGAAAATCCAGACGTCCAGGCCTTTTGTCAGGCTTTAGCTAGGATCAAGCCTGTGTTTAAAACTGTTGTTCCGCCATGGAGTTTAAACCTTGTTCTTAACGTTCTACAAGGAGTTCCGTTTGAACCCCTTCATTCCATTGATATAAAGTTGTTATCTTGGAAAGTGTTATTTTTAATGGCTATTTCTTCGGCTCGGAGAGTCTCTGAGTTATCAGCTTTACATTGTGATTCTCCTTATTTGATTTTTCATTCAGATAAGGTAGTTCTGCGTACAAAACCTGGGTTCTTACCTAAGGTAGTCACTAACAGGAACATCAATCAAGAGATCGTGGTGCCTTCCCTGTGCCCGAATCCTTCTTCAAAGAAGGAAAGTCTTCTACACAATCTGGATGTAGTTCGTGCCCTCAAGTTCTACTTGCAGGCAACTAAGGATTTTCGACAAACGTCTTCCCTGTTTGTCGTGTACTCTGGTCAGAGGAGAGGTCATAAGGCTTCGGCTACCTCTCTCTCCTTCTGGCTTTGTAGCATAATTCGTTTAGCCTATGAGACTGCTGGACAGCAGCCTCCTGAAAGAATTACAGCTCATTCTACTAGAGCTGTGGCTTCCACTTGGGCCTTTAAGAATGAGGCCTCTGTTGATCAGATTTGCAAGGCTGCAACTTGGTCTTCGCTTCATACTTTTTCCAAATTTTACAAATTTGACACTTTTGCTTCTTCGGAGGCTATTTTTGGGAGAAAGGTTCTTCAGGCAGTGGTTCCTTCTGTATAATGAGCCTGCCTATCCCTCCCGTCATCCGTGTACTTTTGCTTTGGTATTGGTATCCCAGAAGTAATGATGACCCGTGGACTGATCACACATAACAGAAGAAAACATAATTTATGCTTACCTGATAAATTTCTTTCTTCTGTTGTGTGATCAGTCCACGGCCCGCCCTGTTTTTTAAGGCAGGTAAATATTTTTTAAATTATACTCCAGTCACCACTTCACCCTTGGTTTCTCCTTTCTCGTTGATTCTTGGTCGAATGACTGGGAGTGACGTAGAGGGGAGGAGCTATATGCAGCTCTGCTGGGTGAATCCTCTTGCATTTCCTGTTGGGGAGGAGTTATATCCCAGAAGTAATGATGACCCGTGGACTGATCACACAACAGAAGAAAGAAATTTATCAGGTAAGCATAAATTATGTTTTTTTGATAATTTTATTTAAACAAAAATATTAATTAAAAGGAAAACTTTGGATTTCAGAACAAGTTTGGATTTTGGAAACTTGTATTTCGGTATTTGTACCTGTGTGTGTGTATATATATATATATATATATATATATATATATTTAATTATTTACATCTTTACTCAATGAAGACTATAATTAAGAGTGTGATTGAATTCTGTGAACATCCTTTAACACTCAGTTTTTGTAAAACAAACATGATAACACCTAATATACAATGCAATATAAAAAAATAAAAATGAAATATATGCCAGCTATAGAGGCAAAAATATATTGCATATAATATAAGAATAAATTAAGTAAGGCTAATTTTAAACATAAAGTCATTCAAAGAATAAAACAAAATATACAATAAATAAAAATAATAAAGAATGAATAAAACATTAAAAGAATAATATAGTATTAATACGTACAAATGGAAATTGAGCAAATTAAATAATAAAAATCAATACATTTATAAACAAGATAATCTAAAAAGTCGACTTAATTAATTTAAATCTTCCAAGGTTGGGCCAATATCTAGAAAATATAAGATTTTCCATTTTTTTTATTATCAAAATAATGGACCAATCACAGATATATATTATTGTTATCATTGTTTTAAATTTTCAATACATTTTGTAGTTCCTAACTGTATTAAAGAGACAAGAAGGTGATTATATTTATGAAAAATATTGTGTTTTAGAATGAATTAGTTGTCTAAAAGATTATTTAAACCATTAGAAAATTCTTAAATAAATGAGGGAAAATTAATAGTTTATAATAGTGAACTGAATATAAATCTAGAAAGAGATCCACATCTAGTCTTTTATTGATACCTTCTGTATATCTGGTATGTAGTTTAAGTATCTAGAAGATTTATTTTTTTATGCAGGGCTGCCATCCTATCACCTCCTCTAGGGTTTTTATTTATCATATCTATTCCTATAAAGGAGAAATAATTTGTACCTAAACCATGTGTACGGAAATGTTTAGCCATCGGGGTTTTAGGTTCCTTTTCTCCTAAGGATATAAGATTCTCTTGTATCCTAACTTTTAGGGCACGAGAGGTAATCCCTATATATTGGTAAGAGCTAAATTTACATGTAATTAAATATATAACATAATGCGAAGTACACTCTATCCTGTGTCTGATATCAAAAATCTCTCCTGTATTGCTTGATATGAAAGTTCTAGTGTAATTTGTATATTCATAACTTTTGCAGTGAATGTGACAAAACTTATAAAAGCCCAAAGTTGATTTGGGGGTTCGGTCAGAAATGCTGTCTGTTTCAGTAAAGTTTTTTCTTATGATATCTCCTAGTGAAGGGGCCTTCCTTGCTATACATTTAACTCCACTGGTGACAATTTGATTTAATGTATTATCACCCTTGGGTAAATTAAGGTTTTTAGTTATGATCTGACATATTTTATTATACTGCCGGCTGTGTTTGGTAATAAACAGGGTATTATTACAAATGTTATCATTAGTAGATGTTGTTTTAGGTAAAAAAATAGCATCTCTCTATTCATAGAGGCTATTTCTTTGTTGAGGTTATTCAAAATATGTTTATTATAACCTCTTTCTACTAGTCTTTATGTTAGTTTTTTTCTTCAGTATGGTACAACTGTATATTTGAACAATTTCTATGCAAGCATAAATACTGACCTTTAGGAATGCCTTTTTTGAGATGAGGTATATGACATGAGTCAGATCTAAGTATAGTATTTTTGGCTGTAGGCTTCCTATAGGTGGTACAAATGATGTTATTGTAAGAGTCTATGCTTAATCTTAAATCCAAATAATCAATAGTGTTACAATTCTGTTGGCTAGTAAAAGATAGATTGTAGTAATTAATTCCATAATTGAATTAATAGATAAACCATCTGTATTTTGCCAAATTATTATGAGATCGTCAATAAACGACCATATAATACGATATTATCTTTATATGGAAAATTTTCTGCAAAAATGTGGTTCAGCTCCAGCCAGCCCATATAAATGTTAGCATAGGCTGGGGCAAATTTGGCCCCCATGGCTGTTCCACACTTCTGCAGATAATAGACACCTTGATGTACAAAGTAATTATGATGGAGTAAAAAGTTTGTTACTTGTATGAGAAACAGGATAAATTCATCACTGTAATCAGTGTGTCTGTGTAACATTTCATTTGATGCCAATAATCCCTGATTGTGAGGGATGTTAGAATAGAGTGCTGTAACATCTATAGTAAGCCAGCTATAATTATTATTCCATTTGATATCTTTGAGTTGGGTAAGTAAGTGAGAGCTATCTTTAATGTAGCCTGGAAGGGCTTGCATAACTGGTTGTAAAATATAGTCAAGCCAGTTTTCCAGTCTTTCGCATAATGACCCATTGCTAGAGACTATGGGGCCAATTTATCATAGTGCGAGTGGACATGATACAATGTAGCGTATCATGTCCACCGCACATCAATAAATGCTGACAGCATACGCTGTCTGCATTTATCATTTCACTGCTAGCAGGGGGTGTCAATCAACTTGATCGTATTCGATTGGGTTGATTTCTGTCCTCTGCATGAGAGCAGGTGGACAAGTTATGGAGCAGCGGTCTTTAGACCACTGCTTCATAACTTCTGTTTCCAGCAAGCCTGAAGGCTCGCACGGAAACAGTGGCACCAAGCTCCATTCAGGGCTTGATAATTCGGCCCCTATGGGTCTGCCTGGGGGTTTGGTAAGGCTCTTGTGTATTTTAGGTGTTATGCGAAAGGCTGGTATACTGGGTTCTTTAATCCAAATATAATCTGATAGTTCTAAATTCATATGGCCCTGTTCAACTGTTGTGTCTAATAGATCTTGTAATTTATATTTAAATACTCTTGTGGGGTTAAATGTCCGTCTGTTATACAATTTGTTGTCACTTAGCTGTACTTGTATTTCTCCTAGGTAATCACTTTTATTAAGTAAAACTACTGCTCCACCCTTGTCCGCTTGGGTTATGACTATATTTTGATTGTTTTGCAAATGTTTAAGGGCTCTTCTTTCCTTAATTGTTAGATTGTCATTCATTATGTATGTCACGTTTGATCTATTAGTATTATATAGTGTTGTCAATTCTCTCTTAATGACTCTTTGGTATGTATCTATCCAATGGTTGCGTGTCTGTATTAGGTAAAAGTAACTAGTGTCTTTAAACTTGTAGGTTTTTAGTAGTGGATGTAATAACATGTCTCTTAGACTGTTGTTCTAACGTGATAAGATTTGTCAAGTGAGTAAGGTCTGTGTATTTCAGACCTATTGAGTGAGAAGTGTTAATGAATGTTGGAAGATCAATATTGTCTGGATCTTCAGAATTAAAAAAGTGCTTTTTCAAAACCAATTTCCTTACAAATTTATTAGTGCCAATAAGTGTTTCAAATAAATCAAAATTATTAGCTGGTGCATATGACAACCCTTTGTTTAACAATGAAATATTTGCATAATATAGATTGCAGTCTGGGGGCTCCATGTACTAAGCTGTCTGCAAGGTGTTTGTGATTGTTTCCGTCTAAATTTCTGCGTGTGGATCGAACTTCGTATGTACTATGCCCCGAATTAATTGGAAAACTGACATTTACAAGTGTCGAGCGAACTTGTCCACAACTCTGATATTCTAGTCTTTTTTTGTAGCTAAAAAATCCTTGCTCGACAGAAATCTCGCAATAAACACTAATTACTAAACAGTCTATTTCTACGCACGCTACTTTTTCTGCACCTAGCTCGTGAAAAATCTATAAGATATATGCCTACAAGTCATATAAAAGAAAGTCAATAATTTACTCACTGTTGATCCTGCTAGCCATGGAGACACTTCTTCAGCTATATATTCTTCGGGGGAGAAGGAAAATTTGGGAACCTGATGCCATCGAAAATGTTGTCAGAAGAAGGAGATTGCGGGTACAGCATGTATTCCTTCCTTGGGTTCCTTTAGATGGCCTGTACGATAGAGAGGTTATTCAAAGGTTCTGTCTACATCGACATTCAATATTGACTTTATATGCTAAAATTGCACAGTTCCTAGAGCCAGTGACGACACGTTCAATGGCCATTCCCGGATTCCTCAAGTTTCTTGCTGCCTTGCACGTTTTGTAGTAGAGTCAGCCAAAAAATCGGTAAGCAAAATTAACAGGTCAGATTTGCTTAAAAAGAAAGATAACAGGAAAAAACAAAGTTTTGGATGTGATCAGGTACTCTTTACAACTGAATACTCAGAACAGTTTCAGGAAATTTGTGATATAATCAGAAAACATTATCCAATTTTAAGAGCTGATGATAGGTTAGCAAATATATCTACCAAGGATTGCAAATTTGCTTATAAAAGAGGTAGAAAAATTGGCAATTGTGTTGCACCCACGAAGCTGCCGGCGTTGGTACAGCGCAATTCCTCCTGGCTGTCAAGTATAGGGATGTACAAATGCCATAATGCTTCTTGTGTGGCATGTGAAAAAGTTGTATTAGGGTCTGATTTCAGCTCTTCAACCACAGGACAAATATTTCAGAGACGTTCATGTCTCAATTGTCGATCCACTTTTGTCGTGTATGTGATCAACTGCATCATATGTGACAGGCAGTACGTGGGTCTCACTACACATGAAGTGAGATCCAGAATAAGAGAGCATCTCTCCAGTATCAAACATGGTACTGCCAGCACTCCGTTGGTTCAGCATTTTGCCCAGATACACGACAAGAGTGCTAATTCTTTCAGATGGTCTTGCATAGAACAGATCTCACCTCCAAAAAGAGGTGGTGACAGAGAGGTACTGCTAGGAAACAGAGAGGTCTTCTGGATCTTTAAACTGAAAACTAGGTTTCCAGAAGGATTCAATTCTGATTATGATTTAATCAATTTTTGGCAGTAAAATTCCACTATGCAATATAACTCATGTACCATTTTAAATCTTAAATTTAATCCATTAAGGTTACAACTACCCAAATATTCTGTTCCATCACACTAAACATAGTTCACATAATCTATAAGGATTGATTTAGTTTATTAGTACTACATATGTGTTCTGTCTAGTTAAAATTGCACTAAATTTAAAATTAAAATTAATGGAGTTTTGTAATACTAAAGGTTAGAACAATGCATGGTTCATGTATAATATTTCTGACAATGAACATTAATGCTTCACTTATGTTATTTAATTGGGTTTATTAATACAGTGATGCTCTCTTGTGTGAAAAGGCTAGTAGCACACCTATTATGCATGCATTTATCATTTAAACATATTCAACATTGTGTTTAATTAACTTTATATGCTAATTTGTGGTTAACCAATAGGAGGCGGCTAAGGTTGTTTTAAGGTGCTCTTACAACATGGTGAGTCAGCTTAGACTACGGCACAATGCCGAAACGCGTCAGCTGTCTACTTTGCTGACCTCCTTGTCTTTTTATGGACTGAGTATTCGATTTTAAAATTTGTTCTAATAAAGATTTGTTGTTTTAATCTCAATCCGGCTGGTGCTCCCAATTTCTTTGTTCTACTTGCACTTTTTGCCACCTGATCATTTCAGGCAGTGTCCAGCGTAATCATTGGTTTCAGTCAATCTGCCTTTTCGCGACATCTAACAAAAGTTATCGATGCACTCATGCATATATTGCCAGAAGATGTTTGTCTTCCATCTACCACAGAAGAGTGGCAATCGATAAAGTCTCAATTTTATTGTGTGGCAGGGATGCCAAATGTACTTGGGGCCATAGACTGTACCCATGTGGCCCTGAGCACTGACAGCATCACTGATACGATTCCAGATACTCTTTTTGCGGTGACTGGCAGTTTGCTTCGCACGACAACCAAATAAAAACTCCTAAGAGTCCAGTACCATATCAAAAAGAACCAGGTTCTGCTGATGGGAGAAGTGTGGATTCTTGGATTTGTTTGTCTGCGAATCGGATCCTGAAGTTGCCATACTTAATTTATTATAACTAAATATATAAGCTTGAAATGTTTCAGGATCAGTAAATTTTTGGTCTGAAAAAATAGATAAAGTGGACATTTCTGATACCTTACAGTCATGTGGGACAAACATGACTCACAAGTTGTAAGAAAATAATAGTACATTCGCTAATAGCAAGGCATCAGATGTATGAAAAGTTCACCTGAGCTTGATGCGGATTAGACGCGACAAATTTAAAGCCGTTTTTTAGTACATATGGTGAGCGGGCAGCCTCTCGCTACCTGCAAGTTCTAGCGAGTCGAACAGACACACTTTGGCAAGCAAATTGATGCTTTAGTACATGGAGCCCAGGGAGGTTTACCACTGCTATTTCTTTGGCATTTTTCTTATCCTGCTGGGGTATCTAAAGGACTGTTCATTCTTTTTAGGTGTACTAGTTTTTATTGGAGTCTTAACTAGAGATTTAAGATTTTGTCTGTGTGGGGTGGACCCAGATGGAGGTTCTATAGATGTTTGCTGTACTATATTAGTTTCCTGATCTGAATCAGTGTTCTCACCTTTTTGTTCGTCTGTGTCGATACTAGAGCACATAACTTTTCTAGGTGTATGTTTTTTGGACCCTTTATTACCTTTTTTGATTTTTGATTTTGTTGCCTTTCTTTTTATTCTGTGAGGACCAATTAGGGTTAGTTTTTTGCCATGAGTAAACTATATCGAGATCATAATCCTTAGTATCTCTATGGTATTTCTGCACCTTTCTATCTGAAAGGGTTATATCTAGTTGGTTTATAGTTTCTTCCAACTGTTTATTATAGTCTTGGTATTTCTGTGTTTTTTTCAGATGGCTTAAGCGTGTCTAATATTTTATTTATTTCAATGAGAATAGTATCTCTCTCCTGCTTTTTATGTCTCAACAGCTATTTCATACAAATGGTGGAGCAGTTGGTGAGGTTAGTATTTCATTCCTCCATAAATTCAGGAATGTGAAATGTAAAGGAGGGATACTTTTATTAGCCCTCTAGGTACGTTATTTTCTGCAATATAAAGTTCCAAAATCTAAATATCCCACCACATGTTTGTTTCTTTAAATTTAATTTTTTTTAAATTAGTGAAAACATTAAAGGGACACTGAACCCAAATTTTTTATTTCGTGATTCAGATAGAGCATGCAATTTTAAGCAACTTTCTAATTTACTCCTATTATCAAATTTTCTTCATTCTCTTGGTATCTTTAATTGAAAAGCAAGAATGTAAGTTTAGATGCCGGCCCATTTTTGGTGAACAACCTGGGTTGTTCTTGCTGATTGGTAGATTTATTTAATCGACCAATAAACAAGTGCTGAACCAAAAAAAAAAACTTAGATGCAAATAAAGATAGCAAGAGAACGAAGAAAAATTGATAATAGGAGTAAATTAGAAAGTTGCTTAAAATTGCATGCTCTGAATCATGAAAGAACAAAATTTGGGTTCAGTCCTTTAACCATATTGTCCTCATTAATAGACTCATTAATTGGCACAGGTCCTCTCTTAAAGCACTCTCCATTATGTTTTTGCATTTGGTATCGTCTATTACCCCTGTTGGAGTGTAACCAGTAGCCATAATAGAGAAAGGTTAAGAGATTTGATAACAGTTAAATAGTTATATAATATACTTTGAAGCAATACGAATAAAAGGATAGTACTGTTATAGGAACTGGGAATAAAAGGGTTAATAGTTTCAAACAACAAAGGCCATTAGTTCCTTAAACAAAGTGAAGTCCCAGGGTAAGAGCAGTACCCTATGTACTTTAGTAAATAATGGGTAATCCTTTTATTGGTACAATATGGGTACTGTCTATTGAATTCCAAATGGAAACGAAAAAGTCAGCCTTGATATTATTATTAATTCCGGTCTCCCAAAAGATTAATCCCATTCCCAAATGCTGTATTATTGAGCCCTATAAAGGACCGTTCATAGAGTATACATAGGGCAATCCTAGTAACAGTTCCCAATTACTGGTGATTGAGTAAGTAAGTAATAGGTTTATACCTCTGCCTTCCTCTCATTGAGGAAATGGTGAAGGACAGGTTGGCTTCTGTGCGTTCCGATCTGGCGAGTAAGTCCTCCAGATGCCGCTGTGCTGATCCGTCCACTCAGGGAGTCCTCTGACATCGGAGTGGCAGTATCCACCAACCGGCTTCAGGGTCTCCTGGTGCATTACCTCGTATGGCAGTAGTGATTGGTTGAGCTCTTGGGAGGGAAAAAGGGGTATTTTAAAAGGAAAACTTTGGATTTCAGAATAAGTTTGGATTTTGGAAACTTGTATTTGGGTATTTGTACCTGTGTGTGTATATATATGTATATATATGTATATGTATATATATATATATATATATATATATATATATATACATACATACATACAGTACCTATTAATATTAATGGAATGACAGACGTTATAATCTTATACAAACATTTCAATTTGATTGACGTAGGCAAATATGCAATAAATGATAACGTTGGTTTTGTTATTTACAGTTGCTCTGTTTCCAATGCATTGAAATAACTATTACATATAAAATACATAGCTTAGCAGAACCAAATGCAACGGCAATAAGATTGTCAAGTGTCTGCAAACCAACCTCTGAGAAATAGGAGTGAAAAGTAAAGCAGAAGATTGGAAATTGAAATTGTATGGTTCATAGCATTTCACATTGGAGAAACTTAAAGGTCTCTGGGTCTGCTTTTTTTATTTTCTTCTGCCTATTATCACTTGCCCTTCTGTTAACTTAAAAGACTTTTCAAGCTTATAAAATAAAATATTCAGACAAGTAAGGATAGTATGCATAATATTGGATTCCTATCTAATGTAATATTATAAAAAAAATGAACTACTTTTCCCAGCTTGCCCCTGCTCCTTAAAGTAAAATGTAGCCAGAAAGAAAGTTGCATAGATGTTTTGTAGAACACGTTATACAGGAAATACATAACAATTTTGCAGGACCAGCAGTTTTGTAATTAGAAAATCAAAATATTAGTAGGCATACATTTGTTTCTGGCTTAACTTAAAGTAATCGCTATATTTGCTAATCAGAGAAAACAGTGTATACTAATTAAATACAGAAGGTACTCAGTAGGCAGACAAGACTATGAAGTGTTTTAGTTTCATTTTGCAAGCATTTTCATTTTTCAGATACTTAAAGGAACATTAAACCCAATTTTTTTCTTTCATGATTCAGATGGAGAATACCATTTTAAACAACATTCTAAATTACTTCTATTATCTAATTTGCTTCATTCTCTTGCTATTCTTTCCTGAAAAGCATATCTAGATAGGCTCAGTAGCTTCTGATTGGTGGCTGCACATAGATGCCTCATTTGATTGGCTCACCCATGTGCATTGCTATTTCTTTAAAAAAAAATATATCTAAAGAATGAAGCAAATTAGATAATAGAAGTAAATTGGAATGTTGTTTAAAATTGTATTTTCGATCTGAAGCATGAAAGAAATTTTTGGGGTTTAATGTCCCTTTAAATGATGAATTTGTAATTTGAGATGACGTCAGTTTTCCAATATTGCATTATCCAGTAGATGTGTTATTGTATTTAAAGCATTATGTAAGTTAGAGAAGGAGTCATTAATTAAAGACTCAACAACACTTTACTCACTATTACAAAAGAAGAACAGGACTTGAATTATGGTAAACAAAGTAGTATTGCAGCGAGTAAGGCCAGTAGAATGGTTGGTTGTATTGGTAGAGGTATATGCAGCAGAAATAGTATTGTTCTTTTGCCACTTTACAGATCACTAGTTAGGCCTTATTTTGAGTTTTGTGTGCAGTTCTTGAGGCTATGGGGCCGAATTATCAAGCTCTGAATGGAGCTTGATGCCCCTGTTTCCGTGCGCGCCTTCAGGTCTAAAAAAATAAAACTTACCTCAGCTCAATGACCTTAGAAGCTCAATGACCTTAATATGTATATTTCTTTCTAATGACATGGTGAGTCCATGGGATCATCAATTATTGTTTGGAATATCATTCCTGGCCAGCAGGAGGAGGCAAAGAGCACTACAGCTAAGCTGTTAAGTATTACTTCCCTTCCCACAAACCCCAGTCATTCTCTTTGCCTCTAGCGCAAGGAGGAAGTAAAGTTTTAGGTGTCTAAAGAAAAACGGATTTATCTCACTTCAATCAAGAGTTTGTTATTTTGAAAGCTTGAGTAGGTTTACTATAATCTTTCACCTTTTCAAGGATTGGGTCTAGCAATTAGGAACTTGTAAGGTGGGCCTTGCTGCATTTTCCTAACATTGTGCTGCCCTAGTATAGAAAGCAGGAGTAGGTTTACTCTAGAATATAAAGAAGAACAGAGGGGCGCCTCATGTGCAGGATCATCAAACACAAATATGAACTCAATATAATATAGGCCAAATGGGTACTCACATATTAATAGAGCACACCAATGTGCTAGTAGGTGCAGGCTGTAGAATTATCGGGTGTAACAGCTTACCCACAGCTGGGATTTTCAGTGTGCTGCAATGGATATAAAGCACAGATAGAAGGCAACTACATGTGCAGATCAATCAGAGTATAACCATATATTTTGCTAATGTTAAATAGGTACTCACATATTCACCCAGTACACCAATGTGCTGGTAGATGCAGACTGACAGATTTATAGCAGGTGTGTCAGCTCACCCCACCATGGTTCTCCCAATGAGCAGGATCCAGGTGCAGGGAAGTGCCAATAATGGTACTTCAATAGGAACTCAATAATCACAGGCAGGTAAGGTCTTTCCACTCAATTTGGATTTTTGTAAAATATGGTATTTATTAAAAAAAGTTTAAAAACAAATACAAAAGTGCAATAAGGGTATCCAAATGTCCCCCTATACATGCAACGCGTTTCTCAGCGCTATAAGGCCATTTTTTCAGGCATAGTATACACCTTACCAATACACCTGCTTTATATAGCTCCTATCTAACTCAAATGCACCATATCCTCCCTTTAAGGGGGCGTGTTCTCTAATTGATTAGTTGCATACACCTGCATATTCAGGCTCTACACTCAGATTCTACCCATATGACCATTAAAGCTGAATGCCCTATCTTACATCACATATATTGAGCAGCAATCTTAATAAGCAACATATATCCTATACCCACAAATGGTAACATAGCAAATAAATATACATTTCATTTCATTATACATCTCTAAAATATAACAGATATATTTATGTACATTTCATTTTATATTGCATCTCATCAGTCTCATCAATAATAATTTTCACAGTTACCCAGTTGATATAATACACATTTTTTGTCTCACAATGATTTACATTCCATCTTTCTTTGTATACATTCTTATCTCACAAATATCTTCACTCTGTCTTACAATAATTGATGATGTCTTATCTTTTTATAAATCCTTATTCCAGCTATATATAAGACTCAATACATAGATATAGGGGGTGTAATATTTTTTCTTGGTGTTTATAAAGACAATTGCCATATCAATCTACTTTTCCCATCTGTTGTTATTATTTTTATGTTTTCCACAATCATTTTTGTGAAAAAAAAGTCCCTTAGCTATCTTATCTACGTGAATCCTACCTTTATTGTTTTATTTAGTTGCGCTGTGCAAGATGTTCTGAGTATGTGTCCGTTTTCGTCAGTGCAAGGTGTTGAAAGTATGTCTCCAGTTTTTCCCCCCACACTCCAGTTTGTTTGTGTACACAGCATATTACACTTACGTCCATGTTTCATTTATACTAAATTTTATTTAGCCAATGGATGCTCTAGCCTATGTAGGAAGTGAATTTTAGTTTAAGGGGCCTATCACAGCGGAGGTGTGTCCATCCTCATTCTTTCTAATGACATGGTGAGTCCATAGGATCATCAATTATTGTTGGGAATATCACTCCTGGCCAGCAGGAGGAGGCAAAGAGCACTACAGCTAAGCTGTTAAGTATCACTTCCCTTCCCACAAACCCTAGTCATTCTCTTTGCCTCTAGCGCAAGGAGGAAGTAAAGTTTTAGGTGTCTAAAGAAAACGGATTTATCTCACTTCAATCAAGAGTTTGTTATTTTGAAAGCTTGAGTAGGTTTAGTCTAATCTTTCACCTTTTCAAGGATTGGGTCTAGCAGTTAGGAACTTGTAAGGTGGGCCTTGCTGCGTTTTCCTAACATTTTGCTGCCCTAGTATAGAAAGCAGGAGTAGGTTTACTCTAGCCTTTCTTTTCTACACATGTCTCTGTGAGGAGTGGCATCCTGTCATACCGGACAGCTGGATGTGCAGGTAAGTGCCTTTTAACTTCTGGGGCTAGGAGGCTGGCACTGAAGGGGTTAAGAACCCAAAAACTTAAATTTAACTAAAAGCTGCACTTAATTTGGGACTCAAATCCTTACTGTAGGATATGCTAGGCATTGGGCAGGCACTTCTTTTACATGTGATTGGGGACTTAGGGCTTAACCTCTTTCATGGTGTAAGGAGTTAATTCCCTATGGAGGCTCAGTTTTTATTTAGTCCTGAGTTGCAGGCTACCAAGGAACCTATTCTTTTGTTTCTTTCCTAAGGATGTTTAACAACTTAAATAATCAAATAGAGGCTGTTCCTGGAAGTTCCTTAGTGGAGGCATTAGATATAGGAGCAAGCTCTTTACTATTTGCTGTGCTGTTTTCTACCGTGAGAGCCAGAATAGCATCTATGTACGGTACTTGTATACTTTAATAAGTATTCAAACGCCTTTGATACGGGTTTATATTATTTTACTGAGGTTTCTTGATCTTGGCGAGATGAAGCTCGATATATGCGCGCTTCATCTTTATGCCATTTTGTGACCCGCCGTCTTCTTCTCAAAGGAAGGGAGCAGCGCTATTTTGAGGTCAGGGATCAATTTCTCAGTTGGATCGTTTCATTCTCGTAAGCTGACTGCTTCCTAGAGAAATAGCATTAATAGATTTTAATATTAACCGAGCTGTTAAAAGTGTAATCACGGATGGCATTAGACCCTATCTCAGAAAAGATTTTTTGTTCTCAAACGGTTTGAAATGACAATCTTACAGGTTAATAAAAATAAAGTATCCTCTGTATTTCTGTAGCAAATAAGGTTTTTAAATGAATATAAAAATTAATAAATGAATATATATATCCTTATATAGTGCATATATGTACGTTTATAAATGTTCTGTGGCATATGTTAATCCTAAAGATTTTTCAACCATGTGTTTCATGTCCCTCAGGGGAAGTTTATTCATCAGTGCTGCTTTTATAGCATAGTATCTGAGTCAGCAATTTAGTATCCTGAGAGTTCCTGGTTTGGTATTCTATACTGATAGGGCATTAGTATAAGGCTATTGAATATATCATAGGTTGTTATCCTCTGAGCCTCATGTCTCCCAGGATGAAGCTGTTCAGGCAATGCCACAGTTTTTCTCCTTAAACGTCCCAAGCTTTTTTGGCGTCACATGTAGTGCCCTGCGGTTCCTCTCTTACTCCTGGAGGAGTGTATTTGCTTACAGAATTGTAGCTCAGATATCTGAAGCAGTATCTGCGGATTTATCTGTTTTTCCTTACCTACAAGGAAATTGCAAGAGGACATTACTCTATCAGATAGTAAGGTTTCTGCTCATCTTTCTGCTGTACAGGCTGCTATCTCTCCTGAGTCTAGTGTGGGGGGTACACCATTAGCTTCTGAGGGTAAAATCTCAGATCCGGGCAGTATAATTCCTTCATCTGATGCTGAAGTGGTACCTTTCAGATGTATGCTTGCACACCTCGTATATTGTTAAGGGAGGTTGTAGCTACTTGGACAACATCGATAACCCTGTCGTTGTCAACCTTTAATGTTTTTATATCTTTATAATTTCTATGATGTTACTTCCCATGAGGAAGTGTTTTTACATGCCTTAGATATTTTCACAGGAGTATGAGAAACTATGAATTCTCCCTGTCTCTCGTCATTGAACAAGTGCTCTTTGGATCTCATGTTACTCGTTATTGAAGAAAAAAATCATTACTGAGACAATGTGAGATAGCGCTTGCACAGTTTGGACAGACCCATTTCCATGTTTTGAAAAACAGCACAGATGAAGACTGGCTTAACAAATTGAAACTACAACTCATTGAATATGACAAAGAGCTGGTACCATTAAAAGAACAAAAATGGGAGGTTGTTGTCTCTGATTACAGAGAGAAAAGACTGTACAAATGGACCTTGGGTCCTGAGGAAAGGATGGCATTAAGACTCAGGAGACAGTGGTTTAGCAAACCCAAATCCCTACAAACGGTGTATAGCTCGGGCAACAGCTCAGAAGGGGAGAATCCACCACCACATGCATCCACGTGGGCGCGACTAGGCATAGTGAGGGTTGCGGACATGTGGTCAACTAGTCAGTTAAACTCCTTTATTACACTAGACCAACTTAAATATACAGCCCCCATTCCACCCTTTCTAGTTTTTGAACATACAAGAGTAACAAGTCTACTGACTAGTTGGGGGTTCTGGCCCTCTTCATCACGTCAACTCACTTTATGGGAGGCTAGATGGAAGCAAGGACTTTGGCTAGGGAAACCCATGTCCATTCATTACAATTTAATGGATGGAGCTGTGCCAGAAGATAAAGCCTCCCACATCTTGAAGTGGGAACAAAAACTTAGCATAGCTATACCCACTAGAGAATGGCAACATACACTCTTATTCACAAAAAAGGCACTTCACTGTGTCACTATATACGAAACGTATTTCAAACTCCTCACACACTGGTACTATGTCCCGGCCAGATTAGCTAATCTGTTCCCCTTAACCACTCCTCAATGCTGGAGGAACTGTAAACAGATAGAAGACATGACACATATATGGTGGAGCTGCCCCAAGATTAAACCTATCTGGAACACCTGTTTCTCCTTATTGTCCAGCATGGGAATTGCTTTACCTAGAGTCCCTGAGATGGCCGTGCTTCATGTAGGAGCATGTAAATTACCCAAGTATCAAGGATACCTATGTATTTATCTTTTCTCTGCGATAAAGCTCTCCATAGCTAGATCTTGGAAAAAAGTGGATCCTCCTACCTGGCCAGATATAGTTAAACTTATGGCATACATACACTCGATGGAGCAGAATATCGTTTTCTCCACTGAAAAGGCAGACTTATTTGAAATGATTTGGGCTAAGTGGAAATCCAGGTTTAACACCTGCTGGCTTCCGGGTTTAGATACTTAAGGAGCACCTTAATCAGTCCACCTGGAGCTTTCCATGCCCCTATGCCTCTATATAAGTAGAGTCTTACCTTTCCCAACTCCACCAGGTTGCTCTAGATAAAACGTAGGACGATACTCCTCCTCTCTTCCCGTTCTCCCCCCCTCCCCTTAATTGTTGCAAGATGACATAGCTTCTCATGTTTTCTTTGTTTTATTCTTATATTTGTAGTTTTCTTTTCTCAATATTATGTACCAAAGATATTGACTTGACCCAGGTGTGGGTTAAAACTTGTATTTTTCTTTTTGTGAGTTTATATAACTTGTAGAGCGCCGAGAGGCGCATTTCTGTTTATTTTTATGAAAACCAAATAAAATATTTAATACATTTTTTTTTTACAATATTCTCGATACACCTGTTCTACCCTTTTCTGTAGGTCATTATATTTTTAGTAGGTTCTATGTCTAAGATGTGCTACATAAGATATTATTTGGCCTGAGAGGACAGCTTTAGCTGTCTCCCAAAATAATTGGGAGTTATTAAGGTGTTGTCTATTGTCTGTATAGAAGTCATTCCAGCTATGTGTTACATAATTATGGAAGGCTACAGAGTGGTATAGGTATGTTGGTAATCTAAGCGTGTTTCTGTTTGATGTAGGTTTAAAGTGGGAGAGTGTCAATTCTATGGAAGCATGGGCTGAAAGTACAGCATTGTGTATTTTTTCAGTTTTGACTTGTGGGATTAATTTCTCCGAGATCAAGAACAAATCTATCCTTGACAGTAATCCAGCTGTCTTGGACAGGCATGTATAATCCTTATCGGTCGGATGTCTCCGTCTCCAAATGTCACACACCGCCAGATCTGTCTGTAATCTGGTAAATACTCTGCTCTCAAATCTCCCTTTATATAATCTAGTTCTAGCATTCGTCTGTGTGGGATTTAGCTTAGTTCTATCTAGTTGGGGGTTTGGTGATACATTAAAATCTCCACTTATAATGAGTGCGATACCCAGAAAAGGAGTCAGGACTTGGATCAAAGTGTCCCAGAAGGGCATAGATTTACAGTTGGGCGCATACACGTTGCACAAAATATATTCAGTGTTATTGATTTTAGTTTTAAGTATGAGGAATCTGCCCTCAGCATCTTTACATATATGTTTTATGTCTACCAAAAGGTGTTTGTTGAAAAGGATGGCTAGACTTCTGCTAGAGCTTTTATGTGAGACGTATGTGGTTAGTCTTATCCAGTTTCCCTTTAATTTGTCATGCTCCTGGTCTGTTAAATGTATATATAAAATATATAAAATATATATATAATTTTTTTAGATGGGTCAGGATGGATTTTCTTTTCTTTCTAATGACACGATGAGTCCACGGATCATCTAATTACTATTGGGAATATCACTCCTGCCCAGCAGGAGCCGGCAAAGAGCACCACAGCAAAGCTGTTAATTATCACCTCCCTTCCCTCTAACCCCAGTCATTCTCTTTGCCTAAGTTAGAGCAAGGAAGTGGTAAAGTTAGGTGTTAGTAAAAGATTCTTCAAGCAAGATTTTATTATTTTTTAAGAAGTGCAAGATTGTGCTGCTTTGTTCTAGGGTGTAGCCGTAGTCCATATCAGTCTCTTCAAGAGAGCAGTGGTGGCTTTCAAACAATGGAAACTTGTGGCCCACGTGGGACATAATTCTCACTGCGCCTCCATATACTGATGCTGCCCTATCCCTAAAGCCTGAATAAGATTATTCAGTCTTTGTTTTTTCCACAGGTCCATGTGTGGAATCTTGCCTCTCAAAACTAGTGAGCTGCCCTGCTGCCGGGCAGATGCATTAAGGTAAGTGCTGACTTTTTATTTTCTGGGAATACGTTCAGAATAATAGATGGCATTTTAAAACACATTATATTATGGGACAGATTATAATATTTTTTTGCGACTTGGAGAATAATTATTTTGGGCAGTAATAGCAGGCACTGGGGAAGAGGAGCAGGCTCAGAGGTGGTGTTTTTAATTTGCATATCATTTAAACGGCATACTAAAAGACATGAGGGAAGTTTTTTTCTGGTAACGCCCACGATGGGCGGGGCTAACAGAAGCGCCAACATTTGTTGCGCACTTTATCCTCATAGTTCCGGTGTTGTGTGACACTGAACACTTTGTCTTCATTTTTGACAAGTATTGCGGACTTCATCTCCACATTAAATAGATTGAGTCCGGATCATCAACAGCCCATAATCTCCTGTGTTAGTCAGGCAGGTAAGCACCTCAGCAAAGTTAAGCTGAGGTGTAAAGGTGTCCGGAGCATATAATTGCTATTTATGTCATTTTATTTTATTGCTAAAAAATAAAGCAGCTTATTTTAAAATATTTAAAGGAACAGTAATGTTTTTTTTTTGTGAGCTATTTTTTTACTAAAATAGCAAAATTGTATCTAATTATTCAGTTGTTTTGGGGTGAATAAAGATGGACCAAGAGGCCCTGCAAGATGTAACATGTTCTTTATGTTTTGATGCTAATGTTGAACCACCAATCCCTTTCTGTTCCTCATGTATTTAGAGGACTTTACATTATAGGGAAAGACTTTTTTCTGAGCCAACATTGTCCAGGGCGGATGCTGTTCAGGAGCCTTCTGACAATGTTCAAAATATGCTGCAGCTTTCTCCTCAGGTGTCCCAAAACTTAGCGCCCATACAGCCAGTGCCCT
Organism: Bombina bombina; assembly: GCF_027579735.1. NCBI lineage: Eukaryota > Metazoa > Chordata > Amphibia > Anura > Bombinatoridae > Bombina > Bombina bombina. Next base: position 197,803,964 of record NC_069503.1, on the reverse strand, counting down.
GCGTTTCCTCCATCACTCCGTCTGGAGTTACTTTGAAGACATCGCTTTTGCTGCTTTTCCCATGCTTCAGGGATCCCTGGGTGGTGGACATTGTGTCCCAGGGATACAAGATAGAGTTCAAGACCTTTCCTCCCAGGGGCAGATTTCTGCTTTCAAGATTATCTGTAGACCAGACAAAAAGAGAGGCATTCTTACACTGTGTACGGGACCTCTCCGACCTGGGAGTGATAGTTCCTGTCCCAATGCAGGAAAGGGGTCTGGGGTTCTATTCCAATCGGTACGTGAACATTTTTAGATCTCAAGAGTCTAAACAAATGTCTCAGAGTGCCGTCCTTCAAGATGGAAACTTTTCATTCCATTCTTTCTTTGGTCCAGGAGGGTCAATTTATGACTACCGTGGATTTAAAGGACGCGTACTTGCATGTTCCCATCCACAGGGACCATCACAAGTTTCTAAGGTTTGCATTTCTAGACAAACACTTCCAATTCGTGTCTCTTCCATTTGGTCTTGCCACAGCTCCCATAATTTTTTCAAAGATTCTGGGATCCCTGCTGGCAGTGCTCCGATTGTGGGGCATTGCTGTGGCACCTTATCTGGACAACATTCTGGTTCAGGCGCCTTCCTTTCTTCAAGCAAGATCACACACGGAAATGTTATTAACTTTCCTGCGGTCTCACGGATGGAAGGTGCATTTGGAAAACAGTTCCTTAGTTCCAAAAACAAGGGTAATTTTCTTGGGAACCATAATAGATTCCTTATCAATGAAGATTTTTCTGACAGATGTCAGGAAATAAAAGATTTTCGATTCTTGCCTAGCTCTTCAGTCCGCTCCTCGGCCATCAGTGGCTCAGTGCATATAGGTAATCGGGCTGATGGTAGCGGCAATGGACATCATCCCGTTCACCCATTTCTACCTCAGATCTCTGCAGTTAAGCATGCTCAGGGAGTGGAACGGAGATTATGTGGATCTGTCTCCGTGATTACAGCTGGAGCAGGAGACAAGGGATTCTCTACTTTGGTGGTTGTCTCAGGATCATCTCTCCCAGGGGACCCGCTTTCGCAGACCTTGTTGGGTGATTGTGACAACAAATGCCAGCCTTCTGGGATGGGAAGCAGTCTAGGGCTCTCTAAAGGCTCAGGGAAAATAGACTCCTTCGGAGTCTGTTCTACCCATAAACATTCTGGAACTGAGAGCAATCTTCAATGCTCTTCTGGCCTGGCCTCAGTTAGCCTCGGCCCGGTTCATCAGGTTCCTGTCGGACAATATAACCTCAGTGTCTTACATCAACCATCAGGGAGGAACTCAGAGTTCCTTGGCCATGACAGAGGTAGCCAAGATCATTCTGTGGGCGGAGACCCACAATTGCTGTCTGTCGGCGATCCACATTCCAGGAGTGAACAACTGGGAGGCGGACTTCCTGAGCAGGCAGACCTTTCACCCGGGGGAGTGAGAGCTCCATCCGGAGGTATTTTCCAGCCTGATTCTCAAATGGGCTCAGCTGGAGCTGGATCTCTTGGCATCTCGGCAGAATGCCAAATTTCTGAGGTACGGGTCAAGGGACCCTCAAGCTGTGCTGATAGACGCTCTGGCTGTACCTTGGAATTTCAGTCTTGCATATCTTTTTCCTTCATTTGCTCTTCTACCTCGGGTCGTTGCTCGAATCAAGCAGGAGAAGGCGTCTCTAGTTTCTCTGAAGCTGACTGCTTGGAGATTGAACGCTTAATTTGATTCAAGCGTGGATTTTCGGAATTGGTCATTCAGACCATGATTCAGGCTCGTAAACCTGTGACTAGAAAGATTTACCATAAGCCCCAAGGCAGAACACTGTGCGATCTGCGTTCTTATCACATAAACTAAAGGGTCTCTGCAGAAAGCACGGCAGTGGCAGTTAAAAAAAAAAATTGCCTGCAATTTTAATTTCTGTCTGCAGATGTCACTGTTTCGTTCTATCTCAATGGAAATATTTGCTACGTTCCTCTCTTTTTAATTTCCTTCCATTTCCTGAACTCCAGTGCGGTACAGGGTAACAGCACATTGCAGAAAAGGTAAGTCAGGGATTAACAAATGAATTTTAGGAGTGTAGGAGCCAACCAAAATACTTAGACAGATTTTTTTTTGGTTTTTTAATAAGTGTGTGTGTGTTTATGTTGTGTGTGTGTGTATATGTTGTGTGTGTGTATATGTTGTGTGTGTATGTTGTGTGTGTGTGTATATATGTTGTGTGTGTGTATATGTTGTGTGTGTGTGCATGTTGTGTGTATGTTGTGTGTGTGTGTGTGTATATATGGTGTGTGTGTGTATTGTGTGTGTGTGTGTGTGTGTGTATGTGTATATGTTTGTGTGTGTATGTGTATATGTTTGTGTGTGTGTGTATATGGTGTGTGTGTGTGTGTATATGGTGTGTATGTGGTGTGTGTGTATATATGTTTTGTGTTTGTGTGTATGTAGTGTGTGTGTATGTTGTGTATGTGTGTATATATGGTGTGTGTGTATATGGTGTGTGTGTATTAGTATATATGTTTGTGTGTGTGTGTATATGGTGTGTGTGTATGGTATGTGTGTATGTATATGATGAGTGTGTGTATGTTGTGTTTGTGTGTGTGTATGTTGTGTGTGTGTGTGTATATGGTGTGTGTGTGTGTGTATGTTGTGTGTGTGTGTATATATGGTGTGTGTGTGTGTGTGTATATGTTGTGTGTGTGTATGTTATGTGTGTATGTGGTGTTTGTGTGTATATGTTGTGTGTGTGTGTGTATATATATGTGTGTGTGTGTATATGGTGGGTGGGTGTGTGTATATGGTGTGTGTATATGGTGTGTGTGTATGTGTATATGTTGTGTGTGTGTGTGGTATGTGTGTATATGGTGTGTGTGTGTATGGTGTATGTGTGTGTATGGTGTATGTGTGTGTATGGTGTATGTGTGTGTATGTGTGTGTGTGTATGGTGTATGTGTGTGTATGGTGTATGTGTGTGTGTATGGGTGCGTATGGTGTATGGGTGTGTGTATAGTGTGGGTGTGTGTATAGTGTGTGTATGGTGTGTGTATGGGTGCGTATGGTGTATGGGTGTGTGTATAGTGTGTGTATGGTGTGTGTGTGTGTATATGTATATGTTGTGTGTGTGTGTGTGTGTATATGGTGTATACACAGGCTGTACATGAACCTGTCCTCATGCATAGCGAGTAAGGGCAACAAACACAGCAACCCCAGCTTCTTAAAGACACTGCAGAAAAATTTTCACTAAAAAAAATCTCATCGTAGAAAATGAAAAAAGTTCTGCCTCTGGGACCATAAGATATGGCGTAAATATCTGTATTAGTGTGAATCCAAGGGCTATTCTTGAAGTAGAGTTAGAATTCCTAGAATCCTGTCCTTTCTTCAAGAAGGTTTGGAGAAGGGTTTATCGGCAAGTTCCCTAAAGGGTCAAATATCTGCCTTGTCTATTTTGTTACATAAACGTCTGGCAGGCGTCCTAGAGGTGCAATCGTTTTGTCAGGCCTTGGTCAGGATCAGGCCTGTGTTCAAACCTGTTACTCCTTCCTGGAGTCTTAATTTAGTTCTCAAGGTTCTTCAAGGGGCTCAGTTTGAGCCTATGCATTCCTTAGATATTAAGTTGTTATCTTGGAAAGTTTTGTTTCTTGTTGCTATTTCATCTCTCGGCTTTACAGTCTCCTTACCTTATTTTTCATTCGCATAAGGTGGTTTTGCGTACTAAGTTAGGGTTTCTCCCTAAAGTAGTTTCAGACTGGAACATTAATCAGGAGACTGTTGTTCCTTCCTTGTGTCCTAATCCTTCTTCTCAAAAGGAACGGCTTTTGCACAATCTGGATGTGGTGCATGCATTAAAGTTCTATTTACAGGCGACTAAGGATTTTCGTTTTTTTTTTATATTTAGTTGATTTAATTTTTTTAAATAGTAATGTTAGGTTAATTTTAAAGTTTAATCTTAGTTTTTTTAATTTCACATGTAAGTTTTTATTTATTTTAAGGTTATATCGTGCTTTTAATTTAAAGTTAGGGGGGTTAGGTTTAGGGGTTAATAGTTTAATTTAGTGTTTTGCGATGTGGGTGGCCGGCATTTTAGGGGTTAAAAGTTTTAGTTTAGTATTATCAATGTGGGGGCCGGCGGATTAGGGGTTAATAGATTTATTTAAGAATTAGCGATGTGAGGGGCAGGCGGTTTGGGGGTTAATAGATTTATTATAGTAGTAGTGATGTGGGGGACCGGCAGTTTAAGGGTTAATAGATTTATTATAGTAGTAGCGATGTGGGTGGCCGGCAGTTTAGGGGTTAATAGGTTTATTTAGTGTTGGTTATGTGGGTGGGCGGCAGTTTAGGGGTTAGTAGGTTGATTTTAGTATTTGTGATGCGGGGATGGCGGTTTAGTGGTCAATAGTGTAGTTTATGGGTGTTAGTGTACTTTGTAACATATTTGTTATAAGTTTTGTGAAACATTTTTGTTTCGCAAAATCCATATCTACTGGCCTCAGATAGAGGAATGGATCGCGGTGGTATAAGCTATAACGCTAGCGTTATAGCCGGACCGCACAACCTGTAAAACAGGCTCAATGAAAATCCTGCACTCAAAAGCCAGCAGTATAGCCGTACTGGCGTGACTTGTAATATGGGAGACCTGCATATTCTGCGCTCAATGGCCAATTTTTCAGCGGTATAGCCGGACCGCAAAACTTATAATTTTGCTGATTGTTAGCAAGTACAGCTAAGGTTTTTAGGTGCACTTTAATTTTTAGAAAGCTATGCATGGAACATATAACTTCATCAATACAAGATATTTCATTGTATTTTGCTTGTAAGATATATATTTTTGTAGGTTAGATACCACAACACACATGAGACAACAAGATTTGACAAATTCAGTTTCTCTGAGCAATATAACATTTGTTTATATGTATGACAGGCTACTGTATTATAACTATCAGAATATTTAATATAAATAGAAATTACATTAAAAACTGAGTAGTCTCCACAAGCTGTATACTAGTTAGCAAAATTCTGCTGCTTCCTTCAAATTCTTTTTTGCATTTTAGGTTACAGAGGGCTCGTTTCCACTGAGTCGTTAAAAATGGAGCGGTAAGCTACCAAAGTTGCTGACAGCAAACAGTTGTTTACGGCTCCATTTAAGTACCAGGTTGTCATTTAAATATTTTGCGCAGTTCGTGCAGTCGGCCTTTTCATGTAGGTGTAAGTTAACACTGTGTAAACGCTTATGTCCGATGATTCACTTCTCGAAAATCACGCAATAACAAGTTCATGGTAACCCAACCTTACACTATAAAAGCTTAATTTTCCTCTTTTACACCTAGTTGAGTATGCTGTAATGTTTGAGACTATTGACAGCTTTCAATAGTGTTGCGCGTTCAATGGTAACTGGGTGCAATTTTGCACTTTTCAACTTTTATTCTATTCTATGGGAATTGGTTTTATAGGAAAACATAATTTATGTAAGAACTTACCTGATAAATTCATTTCTTTCATTATAGCAAGAGTCCATGAGCTAGTGACGTATGGGATATACATTCCTACCAGGAGGGGCAAAGTTTCCCAAACCTTAAAATGCCTATAAATACACCCCTCACCACACCCACAATTCAGTTTAATGAATAGCCAAGAAGTGGGGTGATAAGAAAGGAGCGAAAGCATCAAAAATAAGGAATTGGAATAATTGTGCTTTATACAAAAAAATCATAACAACCACAAAAAGGGTGGGTCTCATGGACTCTTGCTAATATGAAAGAAATGAATTTATCAGGTAAGTTCTTACATAAATTATGTTTTCTTTCATGTAATTAGCAAGAGTCCATGAGCTAGTGACGTATGGGATAGCAGATACCCAAGATGTGGAACTTCCATGCAAGAGTCACTAGAGAGGGAGGGATAAAATAAAGACAGCCAATTCCGCTGAAAAATTAATCCACTACCCAAATCAAAAGTTTCAATTTTTATAATCAAAAGAACTGAAATTATAAGCAGAAGAATCAAACTGAAACAGCTGCCTGAAGTACCATTCTACCAAAACTGTTTCTGAAGAAAAGAAAACATCAAAATGGTAGAATTTAGTAAAGGTATGCAAAGAAGACCAAGTCATTGCTTTGCAAATCTGATCAACAGAAGCTTAATTCTTAAAAAGCCCAGGAAGTATACACTTACCTAGTAGAATGAGCCGTAATCCTCTGAGGCGGGAATCAACCCGACTCCAAATAAGCATGATGAATTAAAAGTTTAACCAAGATGCCAAAGAAATGGCAGAAGCATTTTGACCTTCCTAAAACCAGAAAAGATAACAAATAGACTAGAAGTCTGTCTGAAATCTGAATAGCTTCAACATAGGATTTCAAAACTCTTACCATATCCAAAGAATGTAAGAATCTTACCAAAGAAGTCTTAGGAAAAGACAATAATTCCTCCCTAAGGTTGTTAGAATTCACAACTTTAGGTAAGAATTGAAATGAGGACAGCAAAAACCACCTTATCCTGATGAAAAAATCAGAAAAAGGAGATTCACAAGAAGGAACAGATAATTCAAAAACTTTTCTAGCTGAAGAGATGTCTAAAAAGAACAATACTTTCCAAGAAAGTAAATAATGTCCAGAGAAAGCATATGCTCAAATAGAAGAGCCTATAAAGCCTTCAGAACCAAATTAAGACTCCAAGGAGGAGAAATTGGCGTAATGACAGGTTTGATACGAACCAAAGCCTGAACAAAATAATGAATATCAGGAAGTAACACTGCCTTATCCTGATCAAAAATCAGAAAAGGAGATTTACAAGAAAGAGCAGATAACTCAGAAACTCTTCTAGCAAAAGAGATAGCCAAAAGGAACAATACTTTCCTAGAAAGTAATTTAATGTCCAGAGAATGCAAAGGTTCAAACGGAGGAGCCTGTAAAGCCCTCAGTACCAAATTGAGACTCCAAGGAGGAGAGATTGACTTAATGACAGGCTTGATACAAACCAAAGCCTGTACAAAACAATGAATATCAGGATGATTAGCAATCTTTCTGTAAAAAAACTCAGAAAGAATAGAGATTTGTCCTTTCAAAGACAAAACCTTTATCCAAACCATCCTGAAGAAATTAAAAAATTCTAGGAATTCTAAAAGAATGCCAAGAGAATTTATGAGAACACCAAGAAATGTAAGTCTTCCAAACTCGATAATAAATCTTTCTAGAGACAGATTTACGAGCCTGTAACATAGCATTAATCACTGAGTCAGAGAAACCTCTATGACTAAGAATCAAGCGTTCAATCTCCATACCTTCAAATTTAATGATTTGAGATCCTGATGGAAAAATGGGCCTTGAGATAGAAGGTCTGGTCTTAACGGAAGTGTCCAAGGTTGGCAACTGGCCATCCGAATGAGATCCGCATACCAAAACCTGTGAGGCCATGCTGGAGCCGCCAGCAGTACAAACGAATGTTCCATTAGAATTTTAGAAATCACTTTTGGAAGAAGAACTAGAGGCGGAAAGATATAGGCAGAATGATAATTCCAAGGAAGTGTCAATGCATACGCTACTTCCGCCTGAGGATCCCCGGACCTGAATAGGCCCCTGGGAAGTTTCTTGTTTAGATGAGATGCCAACAGATCTATTTCTGGAAGCCCTCACATCTGAAAAATTGAAAAACATCTCTGGGTAAAGAGACCATTCTCCCAGATGTAAAGCTTGATTATCAGAGATAATCCGCTTCCCAAATGTCTATACCTGGGGAAAAAAACACAGTATTTAGATAGGAGCTGGATTTAGCCCAAGCAAATATCCGAGATACTTCTGTCACAGCCTAAGGACTGATAGTCCCACCCTGATGATTGACATACACCACAGTTGTGACATTGTCTGAAAAAAACAATAAATGTCTCTTCTTCAAAAAGAAACCAACTGAAGAACTCTGAGAATGCACGGAGTTCAAAATATCAAATGGTAATCTCGCCTCCTGAGAATTCCAAACCCCTTATGCTGACAGAGATCCTCAGACAGCCTCCCAACCTAAAAGACTCGCATCTGTAGAGATCATGGTCCAGGTTGAAAGAATCGAAGAGACCTGTAGAACTAAATGATGGTGATCTTAATCACCGAATCAAAGATAGATAAACATTAGGATTCGAAGATTTAAAAAGTGAAAACCTAGAATCCCTGCACCATTATTCAGCATAAAAAACTGGAAAGGTTTTCTATGAAAATGAACAAAGGGAATTGAATCCAATGCTGCAGCCATAAGACCTAAAACTTCCATGCATATATAGCAACTGAAGGAAATAATAGAGACTTAAGGTACCGACAGACGGAACCAAATAAAATTGTCACTTGTCTGTTAGAGACAAAGACAGTGACACAAACTATCTGGAAACCTAAAAAAGGTGACCCTTGTGTGAGGAATCAAGAGTTTTTGATAAAAAGATCCTCTAACCATGTCTTGAAAAAACAAGGTTGAATCATATGAGATTCCGCAGTCTCAGAAAATAAAAATAATCTGAATGAAAACAGAAAATGAAGATATGCATCTATTGTATCTAATGAAAACAAATAATGCTATCACTGACCCAAAAAAAGGCAGAATAGACCATATAAATACCAATCTAAAAGATGGTACATTTATATAAAAAAGATTTTCTATCTTTGGAACAATGAATAGTTTTGAATAAAACCCCAAAACCCAGTTCCTAAAAATGGAACTGGAATAAATACCCCAGAAGATTCCAGGTCTGAGCAGCGCTTGAGCCCCAAAAGGTGATCAGCCGCGCTTCAACATTACCCAAAATATATAGGACTGAAACACACATAAGGAAAGTGTTAGCCTTACTGGAATAGCTGGAATATAATAGAGAGTAAAAGACTTCTCACAGACGGTTTTACTGTGAATTTTATTCTGTATCCAAAATCTAAGAAATTTGGACCGAATAGAACCAAACAAATTTCAAAAATCTTAACCTGCCCCTTACCAGCCAAGCTGGAATACGGCACATACACGCAAATTTAGGGAGCTGATTTTGAACTAAAAAACTTCCAATTAAAAACATGTTAATTGGATAAGAATTTAGGATTTCGTTCCTTAGTAAGAACAACGAAACTAATATAAGCTTAAAGTTTTAGTCTTAGAACTCAATCTTGAGGCCCAGAGTAACAGTTAAGAATTGAATCCAATTATGAACCAAATAATTGATTATCTTGGGAAAAAATAAATATGGATCTTTTTAGAAATCACAAAATTCTTCTAGCTAAAACAGCTAAAGACATTGATTAAACCTCATTTGCAAAAATATTCAATAAAATGAAGACACAAATGAAATTATTAGCATGTTAATCCAGTTAAAGGACCAGTCATCACTCTGGACTTGCAAAATCAACAAATGCAAGACAACAAGACAAATGCAACAGCACCTAGTCTGAACCTCAAATGAGCAGTAGATTTTGTCCCTTTAACAATGCTAAATAAATCATAATCTGATACTTGATCTTAAAGTAAACAGAAAAATGAAGCAATTGCAACATCATCCAAATAAATCACAGGTCCAAGAAAAGTACCTGAAAATAAATAAGTTTCCTTAAATAAGATACAACCATCTAAAAGGAAAATAAATACTATTTTGCTATAGAAACAATAGCATATTTAGCAGGAGTAGAGATAGCCCCATTAAATTGGAGAACCCTCAAAATTGAATTTAACTGCCGGCAAAGAATATAATTTAAAACCTTTGAAGAAGGAATAAAAGAAAATTCTCAGCCTATTCCATTCCCTAGTATGAGGAACTGGAAAACACAGATAAAATAAGCAGAAATAAAATGTTAGCTAGTCTTAAAAAATAACTAGTTACCTCAATATCCAAAATAATCAACACCTTTTCAACAAAGAAAAATATGTACTCTAATAAAAAATAAAAAAGTAGATTTGTTAGTGTCAATATCTGATGAAGAAAATTCTGAATGAGAAAAAACATCATCAGAGAAGGATAAATCAGTATGTTGTTGGTCATTTGAAACTTCAACAATTAAAAAAGAAGTTTGAAAAAGACCTAAAAAAATTATTAGAAGGCAGACAAAGCCTTTAAAATAGAGTCAGAGAAATATTCTTATACATTTTCTAAATATATCTTGTATATAAGATGTAAAAAGAATAGCAATACATAAAGCATAAATACTAATGGATTCTGCATGAAAAAGTTTATCATGATAACTTATAACAAACCATAGCTAAAGATAAACATTTATAACATTTAAAATAAATGAACTTAGCTTTGGTAGGACTGAACTCAGTCAACAGGAATCCCTCAGTATGTTTTGAAACAGGAACAGTGTACAAGAAATCTTGCAATATGTAATAGAAAAAAAACAACATATAAAGCAAAATTATCAAATTACTTAAATGACAGTTTCAGGAATGGGAAAAAATGCAAAATAACAAGCTTCTAGAACCAGAAGCAATGAAAAAATGAGACTTAAATAATGTGAGAAAAAAGTGGAACAAAAAAGACGCCCACATTTTTGGCGCCAAGAATGACGCCCACATTATTGATGCTAAGTACAACGCTCATATTTTTTGGCGCCAAGATGACACCACATCCTCTGACGCCGAAAAACCGACGCCCACATTTTTTGGCGCAAAAAAATCGTCTGAATACACATGCGTCAAAAAAATGACGCTAACTGAATACAACTTCCGGCGTCAACTACGGCACCGGAAATGACAAAATTTTGCGGCAAAAAAGTTTGCGCCAAAAATGACGCAATAAAATGAAGGATTTTCTGCCCCCGCGAGCCTAACAGCCCGCAGGGAAAAATAGTCAATTGAAAATTTTTCAAGGTAAGAAAAAATATATATTTATATGCATTATCCCAAAATAATGAAACTGACAGTCTGAATGAAGGAATACTGATTATCCTGAATCATGGCAAATATAAGTTTAAACACATATATTTAGAACTTTACATATAAAGTGCCCAACCATAGCTTAGAGTGTCACAAAAAATAAGATTTACTTACCCCAGGACACTCATCTACATATAGTAGATAGCCAAACCAGTACTGAAACGAGAATCAGTAGAGGTAATGGTATATAAGAGTATATCGTCGATCTGAAAAGGGAGGTAGGAGAAGAAATCTCTACGACTGATAACAGAGAACCTATGAAATAGATCCCCTAGAGGAAGACCATTGTATTCAAATAGGCAATACTCTCTTCACATCCCTCTGACATTCACTGCACTCTGAGAGGAAAACCGGGCTCCAGCCTGCTGCGAAGCGCATATCAACGAAGAATCTAGCACAAACTTACTTCACCACCTCCATGGAAGGCAAAGTTTGTAAAACTGAATTGTGGGTGTGGTGAGGGGTGTATTTATAGGCATTTTAAGGTTTGGGAAACTTTGCCCCTCCTGGTAGGAATGTATTTCCCATACGTTACTAGTTCATGGACTCTTGCTAATTACATGAAAGAAACACTGTTTACGACAGCAGTTTTTTAATTTCACGACCTTGCGCAAACTATTTATGGCTCAATAGAAACAATCCCAGACAGGGGCGGAACTACCATTGGTGCAGCAGGTGCCAAGGGCTAGGGGGGGGGGGCCTCATAGCAGTATGTCTATAAATAGGCTTGTGCAGAATGTGTACAATAATAATACAGGTGAGCCTTTTATCAGTGCAGGTTGCTGGTGTAGCTACTTATTTATCTATGCTCAAAATCATTATACTGAGTTACCTTTTGGGGGGGTCCAAAAAACATTTTGCACCAGGTCCCTCTGTTGAGTAGGTCCGCTACTAATCCCAGAGTTTGTAAATACAGAGATGTTTTGTTTTATTGAAAATGATCATGCACAGCTTGATGAATCAGAAAAACAGCAAACATCTAGATGCATGCCAACAAATGCTTAAAAACATGCAGCGGACCTGCAATGTATATCCCAAAACTAAATTGTTTGATAGGTACAACAATGTATAATAATAAAGACATACGTACATTTTTGTACATATTTTGCTTAAAAAACAGACAAAAAAATATTTATTCTCAGTTTCATTAATCTTGCTGACAGTCTCAATAACAGTTGTCTTAGGTAATATCAGTATTTAATAGATTCATGATGGATGGTTATGTTTATACATCCTACAATAGACTTTCAGATTATACACTATATACATAATCTATACATCTAGTTTTTATTAAAATGCAGTCCCATCAAATCACACAATCTGCTTCTGTGACATATACAGTATATTTCCTTCCAGTCACATAACAGTGGAGCAATATAACACTGTCCAGTGAGCATAACATCAGGCTGTCTATAATAATATATATATTTACATGTGTATTATGTAGGAATATTAGTTTTGTTTGTTTGTGTGTATGTTTAGTAAATATATATTTTAAATTAGCTACAGGTATTTTTTTATGTAGTGGGAAACTTATTTTATCTTTGTACAGCTAAAGATATATATTATACATTTTACTTCATACGGCAAAAATCTAATCTTTTGCAGAGTTATCATTTCTGAACTGTGATGTCATCACACGCAAATTAATGCACTTAAAATTATTTTCCCAAGTTGACAGGTTAGGATGTGTGTTTGTTGTATTAGAAATTTGTGCTTAATTTTTTATACTGTACATGAAATAAAAATTACTTCTTTTTTTTTTGCTTCTATGAAGTATTCCAGCTCAGTAGTGGTGAACACACAGTCATTTAATTGGACAGATTTTTTTTTCAGCATTTGATCAAACCATGATTTCATGATAAATTCCAGTACCACAATCTATCAGAGTTGTTATTTATTACAGTGGAAAAAGGACTCTTGTAAACTGAAAAATAAAGATTGTTATATTTTGTGTTTTATAAAGATAGGCATTTACTGAATTCCTGCATCAAATAAATAAATAAAATAACAAACTTAAAATGATACTGAGAAAAATGTTTACATTAAAAAACAAACATATTTTATGCATTTATCCAAGATTGACCTACAGTATTAAGAATACTTAATTTTTATTGATATAACGAAATAAAAACTCCTTTACACATGCCTTGCATCTGTCTGGTGTTATAAGTCACTGGTACTAAGTAAAAGGGAGCTATGTATGGAAGATGTATTAACTAATATAGGACCACTAAATACAGTATGATTAAATAACTGACACATTTACAATTAGAAGACAATGCAATAGCACTTACTTTGAATTTTAAATGAGCAGTCTAATATTTCCTGGCAAATTTCAAAGTTAATCCAGTTTTCCCTTCCCCTGTATCATGTGACACTTATCAACCAATCACAAAATGCAAATACATATATACTGTGCACTTTTGCCTCAAAAAGTGTGCATACTAAAAGAATGTGTATGTTTTGATGTAAGTTTTATTTTTCATAGCATGCTCTACGTAAATCATGAAGCCATGGGGCCAATTTACTAATGTGCAGGTGGACATGATCCGCTGTAGCGGATCATGTCCACCGCACATTGATAAATGCCGACAGCATACACTGTCTGCATTTATCATTGCACAAGCATTTCTCGTGAAATGCTTGTGCAATACCGCCCCTGCACATATGCGGCCAATCGGCCTCTAGTAGGGGATGTCAATCAATTGGATCATAACCGATTGGGCTGATTACTGTCCACCGCCTCAGAGGCGGTGGACGAGTTAACTTCTTAACTTCCGCTTCAGGCGGACCTGAAGCGATGAGGGTTGAAAGCAGCATGCGCTGCTTCATAAATCGACCCCTTTGACTTTAGTGGCCCTTTAATTATCACACTAAAACAAACCATTCCTATAGGTCAATTGGATACATGCATACAGATGCTACAGATTCTACTGATGCTAAATGTGTTATTTGTTTTCTCAGTGGTATAAATGTCCTTTTATTTGTTTCTTTTACTAGATTTGTAAACAGGGAACCAGAGAAAATCTTACAAAACTTTATTTAAAAACACACAATGCAGTAACAAATATGAACTGCTGGATAATGGTTAATTGGTAATATTCTTTTTATCAGTGAGTGTCATATAAAATAGATCAAGGCAAAATTAAAAAAAAAATAATAATAATATATTGTTGCATACTTTCTTATTCTATGTATTAGTAAATTCCAGACAAGTCAGTATCTCATTAGTATATGATATGGAAAAATCTGAATTTCTTATTAACTTAATATCACAGGCATAATTTTAAAGACAAATGGATTTATGCAAATATCATGCAGATTCCACTTGCATATATAGCGCAGCAAAAAGAAGATGATTTATGGAGAATTAACTTTTCGTCTACTGTTTGTTCATGGCACATATTGGGAATGGGGGAAATTATTATAGTTCAAAGTCAATGGAAATGAATGTAGGTGACATTTAAGCTGAACCCACCCTAGGATTTTTCATCTTGATTACAGAGAGTAACATTCAGTGCAGAGCCATAGGAACTCTGTTGGAAAGATCATGTGTTAATGTTTAATAAACAGCAACTTCAAAAGCACATAAAATAGAATATCTGTCTTTCGACTTGCACATTTCTTCCTCTGTTCATTTCTTTGTAGAGACTTCCGCTCCATACCATAAATGTGATATTTTCATTCATGATTTTAACTAAGACCCTCAAGAGTGACTTGACTTTTGTGATGAAAGTGTTCTTTAAAATGTAACTTGCCTAAAAAAAGAGGGTGTGTGTGTGTGTGTGTGTGTGTATATATATATATATATATATATATATATATATATATATATAAAAATTAAAAATGTATGTTTTTTTTCTCCCCCCCCCCTGTTTTTATATAAATCTTGATTATTTATATGTTTAATCATGTATGGCTTAAAATAAAATGAAAGACGAATTTATTAATATGCATATTTTTCAGCATATAACCTGATTAAACATTAGCAATTTGTTAATAGCTGGATGTTTGTGTATAGTATAGATTCATGGAAATATATAGTAAATAATACAACCAATTTAACGGAACTCACACATTATAAATAGATTATGGTCTATTGTATGAAAATATATTAGGTACAATTGACAAAAAATAAATAAATATATATATATATATATATATATATAAAATAAAATTTACTTGCACTATCAAAAACAATCTGTAGTAGCATTGTTGAAAGCACACAGCAGTCTAGCCAGACACTGCACCTACTACGCATTTCAGGTCCTCAGGACTTGAAATATCATATATCTGTCTATTAAAGACATTTACATATGTAAATGTCTGTCTTGCCCACTACCAAGGGACTGTACAATAGTGATGAATATAGCTTTAATTAATCTAGACCATATATTGAGCTATCCATCTTAAATAGTTTCTGTGACCATTTCAGATTTTATTGCACATACATAAGATAATTAAATTATTCCAAATCATCTTGGAATACTGTCAAACATGTCGCAAAGGCAGGTTTTGCAGTTTAGCAACACCCTGTGTGTGCTGATGTGTTAATTTTGTTGCCCAAATAAAGTGCAAAATCCATGGTCGGAAGTATTGTAATTGCCAAAGCCATTGCTGTACATCTGGGTGATTTTTACCACTATATGCTCAGATCCAGTTTGGACTTTTCCTAATATGGATATTGTGTTATCACTTCTATACACAGATAAATGGGAACGAAAAGATTGGAATCAATCTCTTATTAAAGGGACACTCAAGTCAAAATGAAACTTTCATAATTAAGATAGACCACTGGTTTTCAAACCAGTCCTCGGGCCTCCCCAACAGACCACATTTTGAGGATATCTGAACTGGAGCACAGGTGAAACAATCAGCTGATTAGTAACCATGGTTATTTTACCTGCTCTTATCCAATGTTATCCAGAAAACCTGGACCGTTGGGGAGGCTTGAGGACAGGTTTGAAAACCAGTTAGGTACAGCATATAATTTTAAACAACTTTCCAATTTACTTCCTTTAAGAAAATGTGCACAGTCTTTTTATATTTACACTTTTTGAGTCACCAGCTCCTACTGATCATGTGCAAGAATTCACAGGAAAAAAAAAAATATATATATATATATATATATATATATATATATGTATATATATATGCATTTGGGATTGGCTGATGGCTGTCACATGATACAGGGGGAATGGAAATACACATAACGTTTAACTCCTGTTTCCGGCAAGCCGGAAGACTCGCACGGAAACTGCTGCATTGGGGCCGATTCACTGGTTGATAAAATGGCCCCTTAATGCTATTTCATTGTCTTGTTATCATGCATGTGTTTATTATGCAAATCTATGCAAAAAGCTTACTTCTAGCGCAGTTAATGCTTGAGCGGGAGCGTTAATTAGCACACCACTATTAATGCACTGAATGTCTTAAAATGTTGTCATTAAAAGATTATTTTATTTTTTTATTTAGTGTTATTAATTGTAAATTGAGATTTTCAAATAACTTTAAATGATTGCAAACAATATTCACATTTAGAGAACTTAAATAAAAAAAAAACCTAGCAAAATGAAATTCTTTCTAGAAAAAAAATACAGGCATATTAAAACAAGATCTCAAATTAATCTCCAAGAAAAAATAAATAAATGTATTCATGTGAATGAAAACTAAAACAGACATTGATTTAAAGCTGTTTATTTTGATTTAAAAACTAACATAAAATGTATCTTTTTATCTTTTTTAATATTATTATCATTTATTTATTGGGCTGACAGTAGTGGCACACCAAACATAAAAAAACAAATATTTTCTTATAAAAACCGGAACAATCCTTTATAAAATAAAACCCCTGTAAATTATCCATTGTTCTATGCAAGAAAGTAAAGAAAAAAAAAATACTTAAAGGGACATTAAACACTAAACAAATGCTAGCTAGAATGATGCATTTAAAGAAAATATTAGTCTGAGAATAATATGTCGATGTATGTTTTAAAGTTTCATTAGCTGTTTAAATATTCACAAAATAAGTTAAAGTTTTAGGGCTCCATGTACTAAGCGGCGGGCGGACAGCTTCTCAACTCGCGAAGCTGTCCGCCTGCCTTCGCTACACACGGGCAGCGGATCTGTTGATCCGCTCGCCCGTATGTATCATTACACACTCATCGTAGTGTGTAATGCCCACCCTTTCATTTGTGCGACCAATCGCGCGACTTAAGGGGCTTTCAATCACTGAGAGCGAGCGAGCTCTCAGTGATTTTCCCTCGCCACCTTAGAGGTGGCATAGGGTGTAAGAAGCAGCGGTCTAATGATATATGCAAACCTGCCCCGCAAGGGCTCCGGAGCAGCTTTCACTGCTTTGTACATGGAGCCCTGAGTGTCTATTAAACAATGGGAGCTGCCATGTTGTAACTTAGGTTACCTTCCCTGCTGTGGCCAAATAGAGAGAGTTATAAATAGGTCACCAGAGTGTGCAGTCAATGGCTGTGTGGAATATAACAGTGTTCTGTGGTTTCATTTCTAACAAAAACTGAATAGCTCATAATTTCAGAATGGAATTAAAGGAAAAGAGGACAAAATAAATAATGAAAGTATATTGCAGATGTTTATTTCTATATACGATTTATCATTTTATATTCCCATCTCAAAGTGTTTAATGTCCCTTTAAATATTACTAGGAATTGCTGCTTTCTATAGCAATCACAGCCCAATATCTGACTTTGGTAACGTCACCTTCCAGCCAGTTCTATTATAAGAGTATTTAAAGCTGGTATAAACCATCTGATTGCTTTTTCTTGTGGAATAATTCTGTCCATTCATTCATAATAAGTGATGAATGAACCTTTAACCTCACCAATCTTCTAATAATTTAACATCCACATAGGAATGGCAAAGGTAATCTTTGTTCATAGATGAGGCATCTACAGTGCAAGTTAAATTACTGATAGCAGGGCAAGGACAGGCGACTGTACTCAATCTGTTTATAAAATACTTCTAATATTGGCTTGTCATATCCGTACTGTTTTGTGTCAAAACTGTAAGGAGTGTGATTTATGCAAGGGCATAATACACTCCTGTAGCTCCATTTAACAAATCACAATGTGCTGTAGATAATGCAGGAAGCACAGCACATTAAGTGTCCAATAATTAATAGACATGGACATTTTTTCATTGTTCTGTTTTACGGTTTGCATATGAATAATGAATGGCACTTTTAACTAATTTGTTTTGTTAGTAAAATCTTTATTGTTCCAAATAAATGATATCTTGCACATCAAACACAAACCACTTGCAATGCGAAAAAGCAATAATTACATACACAGCATTTGCAATACACATTTACAAAATGGTTTATGCAAATGTTGATATGTTTATTTGTTGTCTGTTTTGTTGTGGTAATATAGTCTCGCTGAATAGATTGAAAGGTTTTCTGGCAATCTCAGACATGAATAAGGTGCTGGCATTCGGAGGCATGTGGAGGTGTGGTCGGGATTTGTCACCTATCATGCCAAACTCATAAAGACAATATTGCTGCTATGAAGTATCTTATAGTCATGTCAAGCTAAAGAGATGTCTTTGCTTCTCTTAACTGTTTTCACATTTTCTTTATTATATGTTAGCATAGACAGTTTTTTTTCTCCATTTTAATTAGTTCTTTAATCTTTTGATGGCATTTTTTTGTGATTCTGGTATCGTGGGACTTATTCTTTGCGCTAAGTTGTGACTAGTTATGAGATCAGGAGGTTTTGTGTGATGACCATTGAGATTTACGACAATAGAGCTAGGGGTTTAGAATGAGACCTGAAATAGCCCAGATATATAAGGCTGTATTTGCAAATATTTTTTGGATTGGGCACACATTTAAGTACATCATGTTTGCAGCATAGGCTGTTAGTTCTATAGATGCTTTGGTCAACGTGCACTATGTTATGCCCTCATTATGTGATCATCATGCTCATCAAATACGCCCCCTTCAATAGTCCTATGCTGTAATGATGGAAATAGTTGGTGTTTTGGTCATTATGTTGCTCATGGGAAAATAACATACTACACTATGAAGAGGTTAAATATAGTAGAGTGATGACATGCCTATATTAATACATTGTTTTATTGAATGTTACGTTGTTTTATTGAATGTTATAGCAGGCGAGTATTGATTGGATGACACAACGGTATGATGACATGTTCAGAGCTTAGATCTATTGGTCCACAAGTTGAGATTCATAAACTATCACACCCCTGATAGGACGTCACCTAGTTGTAGTGACACGCCTCCTTCTACTGCTCCATGCTGTAGCGCCAGAATTTTTTGGCATCTTGTAGATATACAGTTTTGAGGAATAGAATGTGTGAAAAAATCGATTTGGTGGTCTAAGAGGTATTCATCTTTATTGTTATATACACATTTGATACATGCACTTTGTATAATATATTTCACGCTGTTTATGCATTTATGTAAACTGTCAGTCACGCTGATATACTGTATATGTATGGTTTACACATTATCACTAGCTTAAGTTGACAATAAGTTATATATAGGTCATCTTTGTACAATACTTGATATGATGTTTTAAATGTTGTGAAATTAGCAATGACTTATGAAATAGAATTGAATATAGTTAATGATTGGTTGCGCACATTGGGGGATAGGGCTTCTTATGCTTATTTGAACACAGCTTTTTCACATTTTTGGTTTGTCTGAGGAAGGGGTGAACATCCAGAAACGTCACATTAAAGTTTTGAGTGATCCTTTAATCCAGTGAGTGCAATTTGTTTGTAGACTATATATATATATATACGTGTGTGTGTGTATATATATATATATTGTTACAATTACAGGATAATAAAATGCAATAGACAATTTGAGTTTAATCTTAAATCTTTCAACCAGTTATTTTTGCATTTTGATGCATTTTCTCTCTTGAGCAAGCAGAATGTGTTCAGTTCACTGGCTTTGCATGCGTTTTTCTTGTGTTTGTTCAGGTGAAGAAAAGCTTCTTATGTTATTTAAATGGATCATGCGTCGGTTTATCGTAGATGTGAAAGGAGCTTTGCTTTTTCATCTGCTTTTATTGCTCTTATACCTGGTCTTAATTGTAGATGGTTTAAATCAGACTCTTAGTGTGCAGCATAACAAACTGAACTCTTAGAGCATAACAAAACTGAAAAGAAATCTTCATAAACTGAGCCCAGTGTCTCCTGAAAACTAATAAGACAGATAACAGGGAACAACTACAGCCCTTCGCATTTATCACTGACTTTTTTGCATTGTTATCTGTTACTTTTTTTTTTTAATCTTTATTTATTATCCAACAAAGTACAGAACATAATTGGGCAAACATAATGCATCTTCGCACCTCGCAGGGTGAATCATATAATAAAACAATATAGAACAGCAGGCTCTTCTTGGCCCAATTATAAATCATAGATAAATCCAAAAGGAAAAAAAAAAAAAAAAAAAAAAAGAAATTTTGTGAATTAAATATCCTTCCATGTATTATTTATCAACAAAATCTAATATTTCCTAGACAGATTTGGCCTAATTAAGAACATAAAGATATATCCTACTAATTTATATCTAAAACTATCCTATTAGCTATGTAGCCATGCATATCTATGCATGCACATACATAGACTATATCTAAACATACCTGTATATACATATAATCAAAATACAGAGGATAAGTGAATGTAGATATTGCAACTTTTACAAAGTTTATATATGTATATTAAATCATATATCAAAATAACAAGGTATACTATAATCATTCCTAGTCCTATTGAAGGTAACCATTTAGGCCTAACATTTCCATATCTCAGATAACTGTCTATATCTATACCAAAAATAAAAAATAAAATTTCTCTTTTCCTTTTCCCTTCTCTTCCTCTTTCCTTTCTTTTTCCTTGACCAGAGAACCAAAATATACCTGTTAGAAAGTTTTCCCTAAATTAAAACACAATACTAAGTCCTCAAAAAAATCAGATAGTCACATAAATATATAATTAAAAAAAAAAACAACCATCTAATATGTTCTCACTCCTCCTTCCCCTCTCTCCTTTTGTCAAATGGTGACAAAACATGGATTCCGGTCCTGGACAGAGCCATTGAAGTTAGTAACCAAAAAAGTTTCTATAGACTTCAGTAAAACTCAAGGGAGCCAATATTTGTTTCTGCGTGGTATGTGGGTATAGATTGGTTATGGGTCTCCAATTGTACATAGATTCCTCAGCCCTATCCTTAAACTGAAAGACTGTATTGTGTGATTCAAACACTAATTGTTGGAGGAGCATGGTGCGAAATTGAGAAAATCTCGGTTGCAATACATCTTTCCATTTTTTCAATATCAATATTCTAGTTACTATAATTATCGTATTTAGCATCTTTATATTCTTTGGTTTCATTTCAACTAAATTAGGATGAATCAAAAAAATTGCATGATAGGGTTGTATTTTAAAGCTATCATGAAACTGCCTATTATACCAATGGTTAACTTTGCCCCAAAGTTGGTTAATTTTGGGCATTGAAAAAGCATATGTATAATTTCCGCATTTGAAAGATGGCATTTTGGGCAGCACTGTTGTATTGCAGAAGAGAATTTGGACATTTTGAGTGGAGTTAAGTATGCATTATGAAGTAGTTTAGTGTGTGATTCTTTCCAGGCAATTGATATGACATATTCATTTTTTTCAATGCAGAAAAGCTCTGAGAGATATTTGTTAACTCAAATTGGTGAAAATAATGGCACCAGAAAGAGACCAAATTTTGTGAAAGTAGGTGTCCCTGTTTAGCTAGCATAATATTATACAAGAGGGAAATTGTAAATTTACCAGCAGCAGCCTTTTTAATAGATTTGTTAATCTCAGACCAGCGAACATCAACACCACTACCCCAGTCTTGTGAATTAATATAATGACGTGTTTGTAAATACGCAAATAGACTATGTCTGGGGAGTTCAAAACAGGTTGTTATATAATTAAAAGAAAGCATTTGTCGTGAGGAAGAAAAAAATTGGTGAATATACTTAAGTCCCTTTTGAGCCCAAGACCGATATATTGGATCGTATATCCCTGGGGTAAACTCTGAGTTACCTTGAATTGGTAGATAATGTGAGAATCTATAATCTATGTCTAGCATAACACAAATCTTTTGCCAGGCTGAAATAATGTTTTTAAAAGATATAAGATTGGAAACATTGGATGGAAGTTTTTTTTTATGGAACAGTGCAAAACAGCCTCTAAAGAGAAAGGGGCTATAAGTGTACTCTCTGCCTCCACAGAGGATATTTTATTTGAACCAATCAACCATCCCATGGCTATTTTAGCTAGCATGGTCAGATTATATAGCTTAATGTCCGGCAGCGCAAATCCACCATTCATCTTTTTTTGACAGAGTTTTGCTATTGAGATACGGGGCTTACAACCTTTCCATAGAAATTGAGAACAAGTTGTGTAAAACTTTTTAATTTCTACACTGGGAATAAATAGAGGTAAATTTTGGAGCAGATAAAGTATCCGAGGAAAGATAATTGTTTTGGCCAAATTAACTCGGGCGAGTAAGGAGAGCGGAAGTGTAGCCCAGATTCTAAGATCTGAAATCGCTTTTCAAACACCGGTGTGAAATTTAAATTGTACCACATTTTAGGGTTTTTATGTAATGTAATACCCAAGTACTTAATATTATCCGTATTTTTAAAGGGATGTTCAGTACAGGTATACCCTGCTCATACAGCGGGTTAGGAACTGGAGCCCCGCTGTAAAGTGAAAACCGCCTTAAAGTGAAACAAGGCAGTTTTAGCTTTCTTTTCACTTGCCAGTGTGTTTAAAAACTTAAAAACATGTTTGAACTAACATATATTAGGGGTGCAGTTGTGCTACGTTTAGTTTAACACTAGCACAGCACAGTATTCAATTAGTATTCAATAAATACTGTACCTGTAAAATAGTGACAATTACTATAGTAAAATTTGCCAGACTATAATACTGAGACACAGATTGCACTGTAATGCTGTAAACAAAGTGAACTGCACATAACAAAATGGTGCCAGTCACTTTTCTCGCAATCTCACGAAGATTACAGCACTGTTTCAAATTTTTGGAGGTTGAACTTCAGCTCCACAAAGCGCTGTATTAGCGAAACGCTGTAAAGTGAAGCGCTGTAAAGTGAGGTATACCTGTACAACTTATCTGTTATCTGTTACTTTTATTTGAATTGATACAGTAGTTCTCAGACATGGGTCCTAAGTTTAAAGGGACATTGAAATGCAAAACATTACATGCTCTAATAAGTAATTGTTTCCTCTCTTTCATGTCATTTAACTCCTAAAGTTATAGCTTTTCAACTTCTAAGACTTGTAAATGCACCCTGCATGGTTAGCCCTGCTCCACGTATTTCTGTTATTGGCTTTAACAGATAAAGGGCTATTTTATGTGGCGCCCTATTGTTAGTGCTGGACGAGATAAGAAATATTGCATGTTTTACTGTGATTTTACTATAAATATTTTACATTCCAATGTTCTTTATTTAGAAGAAAATGCTCTTTTTATTTTAAAATATTTATTTCTATATATATCTGTATATATTTCTATATATAACATTTACTTTCAACTTGTAATATATGCACTAACCTGCATGGGTTAAAAGTTTGCTTTCAGCGCAGTTCGTGTATGATCAAAAAAAATCTGTTAGCGCGCTACTTGTAATCTGTCCAAGAACTTCAAAACAACAATGTGCTTTATATTAACAATGCTGCTTCAAAGGCTCATCATTTCAGGAGGCCCATTGTTTCAGGGGGCTGCTTTTTAACCTGTCCTCCACCTATTTAGGTGGCGGATTTAAATCATTCCGATACGATCAGGATGATTGACATCCCCTGCTAGTTTAATAAATTTACCCCTATGACTGCGGCTAGCCTTGCTGTCTCCATACCCAAGCCCAGATTGGCTACTCCAAATAAAGCAAGTTGAGGGTGAAGTTTGGCTACTGAAAAACAAAAGCAGGAAACAAGATGTTAATTTGTTTTAATAAAAATTAGACTTGGGTGATATGTTATTCTATGTAAAGACACCAGAAATGTCTCAAGCACCCAGATCATTTCACTATCCCTGCTGATTAGCTCACCAACTGTTTCCTACTTGGGCCCAGCAGTTCTGTACGGCTCCCAAGAAGGACTTAATCTATGTGTTTAAGCACTTTGCAGTGGTTAAAAACATACAGGTACAGGGTGAGTAGTGTAAAAATGGCATGCTCTAACAAATCAGAGCGTATAATTTTTCCAATACAATGTCCCTTTAATAACTATGTAAAAACATTTTTTTACAATTTAGTATAATGCACATACATATACAGTACATTGCCTTAGCACAAACATTTTATCATTTTGATGTAGGGAGTGACCTTAAGCACAATTTAGCAACATTCTTTATGTAATTAAAATTCTAACTCTACAGGACATTACATATTTATACACATTGCTGATAAATATGCTGGCTGAGGCTATTATTATGCAGTTAGTATATATTTTAAGACCTCACGGTGTATTTTAAATCAATAACTTGCGGCAATGGCCCAGATTCATAAATGCTCATGGGGTTGCTAGGAGACCTCCCTGTAAACACCAGACCAGGTTCTAAATTAATTGCGCATCAAGTCATTATTTTTCACAGATTTATTACTAGGTTTTCATTCCATCAACATCTATGTTTCGTGAGGTGCCCAATTCAGGAAATTTGAAACAGAAATTTTTTTGAAAACACACTTAAAACATGGCTAATATAAATGTCAGTAAGTTTAAAATATTTATGTGTCTATGTTGTTATGGAAAAATAGTCTGACTGGATAAAAGGTAAGTGCCTCGAAGATCTGTAGTGCAGATGACTGTAGGTATTCTGTAGTCGTGGTCACAATTTTTCAGTAATATCAATCATGATGAATTCATAAAGCCTCTTGTGCAATATCTCACCTCACTATTAGGGATGGGCAAATGTGCTGAAAGTGCAATTTGTTTGGTAGAGAACAAATAGTCTTGTGGACATTTATTTTGGACAATCAAGTGTTGATAAGAACAAAAATCTATTAAAATTCGGTAATCAAATATTATTTTTGGTTTTCAAATGTCACTTTCATTTTTTAATATTCATAATATTCATAAACCTCATTTGAAATTTGAATGTAACATTCAATTTAACAAATATTATTCAGAAGTTCAATAATTCATGTGGTAGGAAATGTAGTAAATTGATGCATAAAAGATGCAAATGTATCAATTCAAATTTTTCTGATTCGAATATTACATTTATAGAGAGAATTAGAAATATTATTACAAATATATTGATTTGAATTTTCTAATTTGAATATTACATAATTTGATTTAAATTATGCAATGTTTGAATTAGAAAAATTGGAATTGAATATTATATTTAAAGATAGCAGTAGAAACACTATTAGATTAAACAAATGTTAGAATGTTGTACAAACATTCAAAATTTGGAACAAACAAATGTGTTAGAATTTTTTTATTGTTGGAAAACATTCACCCATCCCTACTCACTGTCATGTTTCTCTATCCCTACTCACTGTCATGATTCACTTAATTTTTCTATTTTCAAATTTTCTTATTTGAATATGTTTATTTAAGATGTGTTTCCCCACCCCATTTTTATTAGCTTGTTCTGTAAAGTTTTAAAGGTGTTTTTGTAATACCTATACTCCGCCTTCACAGTGGAGATCACTCTACGTGATGAGTGGGAAACAGTTACGAGACAAATCCTGCTCAATTTTAATGGAGAGTCACAATTAACAAGTTGCTATGTTGTGGGAATTTTTTTTTCTGCAAGATTTTAGTTTCATAGATGGGTTTTAAAAAATAGATGTGATAAAAATCACAAAGGCCTAGTTTACTTTGACAGCGTTAGTAAAGGGACACTGAACCCAAATTTTTTATTTCGTGATTCAGATAGAGCAAGCATGTCAAATTCAAATCCTAACACGGGCCAAATAAAGAATATAAAAGTTTATGTGGGCCACAAAAAAAAATAAAAGACTTAAATGTTTATAGTAAACTAGGTTTATTTTGAAAAGTATAAAAAAAAGGTAACATTAATATTTTTTCCCAGATATTTGGCACCTTTTCTCTGCAACCATCTTTCCGACTTCAGGGGCAAACTTGTTTGCAGTGATTAATTTTAAAACTGACCCGAGATGACTGTCAGTAATTCTTGATCTGATTGGAGACTTATTTCCTTTCATAAGAGAAAATAACTGTTCGCACCGATAAGTACTTCCAAACATGGACATAATTTCATATGCGAATCTTCGAATGTTTTCAAATCTGGCTGGCAAATATTTGTAAAATTCAGAAACTCCAACTTCAATGAATTTTGCCTTCAAATTAGAATCACACTGGTTATCGATAACCTCCATTTGCATATGGCTAGGTACAGATTCTATATTTATTGAGAAAATTGAAGAAAACAAAGAAAATTTGTCTTCCAACGATTTGAAATCAGCAAATCTTGTTTCAAATTCAGTTCTTAAGCTTAAAAAATTTTCCGCGTATTTTTCATATGATGCAGTTTCACCTAAACTGGATTTATACATGTTGCATGTCTGAAAATGCATTAAATTTTCATTTTTCAACTGCTTTTCCCAAAGAACTAGCTTACATTTGAATGCATTAACTTGGTCACACATGTTGGTAATGATCTGATCCTTTCCTTGCAGTTTTAAATTTAAATCGGATAAGTGTTTCGTTATATCAACCATAAAGGATAAATCTTGCAACCACACCGTATCAGAAAACAAGGTGATGTCTTGATTCTTGGACATTAAAAACTGACATATTTCTTCTTTCAAATCCCAAAATTGTTTAAGAACCTTGGAGCAGGATAACCAACGTACCTCGGTATAGTACGACAAACCAAAATATTCGCTTTCTAATTCAGTTAGAAACCTAGAGAACTGTCGTTGATTTAAACCTCGAGATCTTATGAAATTAATAATTTTTTTTATAGGGTTCAACACATTTTCCATTTTTATTACTTTCGTACATAATACTTCCTGATGAAGAATACAATGGGTATGATGAATCTTGGACCCATCATATATTTCACTTAGTTTTTTTTGCAGTAATGCTACAAAACCGTTGCTTTTGCCGGTCATTGAAGGAGCTCCATCTGTTGCTACAGAAATCAATTTCGACTGAGGTAAATTGTATTTTTGCAGAAGTTCATATACGCAATTAAATATATCTTCTCCTGTAGTAGTGCCATGCATCGGTACTAGTTCCAATAATTCTTCGTAAATGTTGAAGTCTGTGTCGCACGCTCGAAAAAAAACAGCTAACTGGGCAACGCCCCCAATATCCGTACTCTCGTCACAGGCAATGGAGAATGCTTCGAAACAAGATGATTTGGCTTTAATCTGATCACTTAGATTTCTGGCCATATCAGTAACTCTTTCCACAACGGTATTTCGAGACAAAGAGATTACTTGAAATGCCTTCACACTTCCAGGACAAACAATTTCTGCAGCCTTAATTAAACATTCTTTGATGAAATCACCTTCGGTAAAAGGTTTCGAGTGTTTATCTATCAACTCCGACAAAACGTAGCTTGCATGCACTGCCGCTTCACTTTCGTGTGACACTTTAGTAAACATGAACTGTTGTTTTTCAGTCCCAACTTAAACTCTTTTAACTTTTCTTGTCTCATTAATCCTTCGTAATTATCATATTTTGATTTATGTTGCTCATAGTGACGTTTAACGTTATATAATTTTGGTACACTGATAGCACTATTACATATCAAGCAGATGATTTTATAACTTACTTCAGAGCAAAAATACTCCAGTTCCCACTTTTCTTGGAAATTTCGATGTTCGTCAGCAATTTTTCGTTTAGTTTTACTGCCACTTGGTGTCGATAAAGACATACTGAATACAAAGGCTTGAAATAAATTAATTAACGCTTTCAAAATGACTAAACGACTGTGACTTATTGCAGAACGTCGTAAAAATTTATTTTCGCTTCTTAACTCATTCGCTGCCTTTCACGCGCAGGCGCGTGATATGGTTCCATCAGCAACAGCCAATCACGTGATGTGCGTGATGTGTATTCAATATATTATTCATATTCAGATAAATCAACATTGTGTGTTAAGCGAGTGTAGTCATATCGGCGTGGATGAAAAGACAATTTTAAAGACTTTTGAGCTTTTGGTTTTAAGTTTTCTGAAAAAATTTATAATTAAATTGTTAAATACTGTTATATCAAATGGGCCGCAAAGTTATACGTTGTGGGCCGCATGCGGCCCGTGGGCCGCAAGTTTGACATCTCTGAGATAGAGCATGCAATTTTAAGCAACTTTCTAATTTACTCCTATTATCAATTTTTCTTCGTTCTCTTGCTTTCTTTATTTGAAAAAGAAGGCATTTGAGCTATTTTTTTGGTTCAGAACCATGGAAAGCACTTGTTTATTGGTAGGTGAATTTGTCCACCAATCAGCAAGAACAACACAGTGTGTTCACCAAAAATGGGCCAGCATCTAAACTTACATTCTTGCATTTCAAATAAAGATACCAGGAGAATTAAGAAAATTTGATAATAGGAGTAAATTAGAAAGTTGCTTAAAATTGCATGCTCTATGTGAATCCGATAGAAAAAAATTGGGTTCAGTGTCCCTTAAGGCTGGGTGATAGCCACTAAGCCGGCAGAATAAAAAAAAAGAACTCCAGCACTTTACAAAACTGTCACATTTACATTTTTTTCACTTGCCAAAATTTGTCAGCAAGAAGTTGTTTAGTTTATTTCATTTGCTCTTCATTTCCACTGTAATGTTCTTTGTTTTGTGCCTTTGTTCCCTACTAAACAACAAGTACATACAAGTCAGCTGACTGTGCGATAGATGGGCGGATTGATGAATGGATATATAGATAAATTGCAATTTGTTTAATGTTCCTTGTTGACTTTATTGGTATTTTCCATTTATTTATAATTAACAAGTAAAAACCACAACCCGCAGCTTTTGTGTCAACCTTATATTAAAGGGACAGTTTACTCAAAACTTTTCTCCCCTTTAATTTGTTCCTAATGATCCACTTTACCTGCTGGAGTGTATTAAATTGTTTACAAGTAGCTCCTTTACCCTTATATTGGCATTTGAAATTGTTAATTTAGCATGTGGTATCCCCACCTATTTTGAAAGTTTGTGGCCGCGCGTACCAGCTATAGATAAGCTTTGTAAACACAGCCAGCAGAAGAAATTACACTCCCAGTGTGATAAAGCAGAGATAAGGTAATAAAATGTTGATTTTCCATTGTTCTCTCAAAGTACTGGTGATTGTTTTAAGGACAGATATAAGATAAAGAAGCAGGTATATGTACACAATGTGATACAGTAATGAGATCTTATTATACCTACAAGCTCAACCTATTTTATTAGGCTGTGGCTTCAAAACACAAAATCAGAGCTTTAATATACAGAAATAAACCTTAAAAGCTAATTTTCATACATTTTTTTACTCTGCAGTTGGTAAAAAAAGAAATTGTAAACACATTAAGGGAAAAACTATTTTACAGTATACTGTCCCTTTAACTACTTATCACGGCATTAAACACTTGAACAATTATATAAAAAGGATCATGCACAGGTCGGAATAAACTAAAGAATGGACATGATCATGTTTCTAACCTAAATGTTATAATATAACAATAATATAACTTGCTAGTATATAAACATAATGTTTTCTGTGTACAGATTGCTTATCTAATCATAATCTAAACAGTAGTTAAAGGCACAGTCTAGGGAAAATTAAACCTCATGATTCAGATAGGGCATGTTATTTTATTCTTAGTTGAAAGATAAACCTAGGTAGACTCATATGCTAATTTCTAAACCCTTAAAGGCTGTCTCTTAGCTCAGGGTATTTTGACAGTTTTTCACATCTAGAGGGCGTTAGTTCACATGTGCCATATAGATAACTTTGTGCTCACGTACATGGAGTTACCTAGGATTGGCTAAAATGCATGTTTGTGAAAATAACTAAAATAAGGGGGCAGTCTGCAGAGGCTAAAATACAAGTTAATCACAGAGGTAAAACATTATATTAATATAACCATGTTGGTTATGCAAAACTGGGGAATGGGTAATAAAGGGATTATCTATCTTTTTAAGCAATAAAAAATCTGGTGAAGACTGTCCCTTTAAAAAAATTATAATAAATAAATAAAAAAAACAACAGAAAGGTTGGAAAAAAAAAACTTTCTGAAGGCAATAGTCATTGTAATCACAGCACTGGAAGACTATGCTGGGCACTGCTGAACTTGTTGGTTAGTCTTTTGTAAATGACTTTAAATTGATTCTTTCATGGCTTGATATACATTTGATTGCAGTAGGTGTTTAGCATTTAATCACAGACCAGCTATATGCGCCTGGCTGCCAAAATAGCAAGTCCTTAAAAAGAAATCACACCTTTTTTATTTCTTCCATTTAAAATATAGTATTTAAACAAAACAAAAAAAAGTTATTTCAGGGATTTCTTTAACTCGTTTCTATGCTGAGCTTTTTCCATTTCATTGAGGGAGTTCTCCCTATAAGCCAGAAATAAATGTATAGCTTATTATTAATTGTACATAAGTTACATATAGTTCTTGTTAGTTTCAGTTTAAATGGACACATAAGGACCTGTGTAACAGAGAAACAGGTGGCTCGCGTAGTGGAACAATGTGTATGCATGGGTCATGTATAGAAAATGCTGCTCGCTCTTAGTAATCTTAACTCCTTAATGACCACAGCACTTTTCCATTTTCTGTCCGTTTGGGACCAAGGCTATTTTTACATTTTTGCAGTGTTTGTGTTTAGCTGTAATTTTCCTCTTACTCATTTACTGTACCCACACATATTATATACCGTTTTTCTCGCCATTAAATGGACTTTCTAAAGATACCATTATTTTCATCATATCTTATAATTTACTATAAAAAGAATTATAAAATATGAGGAAAAAAATGGAAAAAAAAACTTTTTCCAACTTTTAGCCCCAAAATCTGTTACACATCTGCAACCACCAAAAAACGCCCATGCTAAATAGTTTCTAAATGTTGTCCTGAGTTTAGAAATACCTAATGTTTACATGTTCTTTACTTTTTTTGTAAGTTATAGGGCCATAAATACAAGTAGCACTTAGCTATTTACAAACCACTTTGTTTCAAAATTAGCGCTAGTTACATTGGGACACTGATATCTTTCAGGAATCTCTGAATATCCCTTGACATGTATATATTTTTAGTAAACAACCCAAAGTATTGATCTAGGCCCATTTTGGTATATTTCATGCCACCATTTCACCGCCAAATGCGATCAAATACAAAAAATCGTTCACTTTTTCACAAATTTTTTCACAAACTTTCGGTTTCTCACTGAAATTGTTTACAAACAGCTTGTGCAATTATGGCATAAATGGTTGTAAATGCTTCTCTGGCATCCCCTTTGTTCAGAAATAGCAGACATATATGGCTTTGGCGTTGCTTTTTGGTAATTAGAAGGCCGCTAAATGCCACTGCGCACATACGTGTATTATGCCCAGCAGCGAAGGGGTTAATAAGGAAGCATGTAGGGAGCTTTTTGGGGTAATTTTAGCTTTAGTGTAGTGTAGTAAACAACCCAAAGTATTGATCTAGGCACATTTTGGTATATTTCATGCTACCATTTCACCGCCAAATACGTTCAAATAAAAGAAAACTTTACATTTTTCTCAATTTTTGGTTTCTTACTGAAATTATTTACAAACAGCTTGTGCAATTATGGCACAAATGGTTGTAAATGCTTCTCTGGGATCCCCTTTGTTCATAAATAGCAGACATATATGGCTTTGGCGTTGCTTTTTGGTAATTAGAAGGCCGCTAAATGCTGCTGCGCATCACACGTGTATTATGTCCAGCAGTGAAGGGGTTAATTAGGTAGCTTGTAGGGAGCTTGCAGGGTTAATTTTAGCTTTAGTGTAGAGATCAGCCTCCCACCTGAAACATCAGACCCCCTGATCCCTCCCAAACAGCTCTCTTCCCTCCCCCACCCCACAATTGTTCCCGCCATCTTAAGTACTGGCAGAAAGACTGCCAGTACTAAAATAAAAAGTATATTTGTTTTTTTGTGTGTTTTTTATAGAATATTTACATATGCTGCTGTATAGAAACCCCCCTTAGCCCCCAACCTCACGGATCCCCCATCAAACAGTTCTCTAACCCTCCCCCTCTAGCTTAATGGGCGCCATCTTGGGTACTGGCAGCTGTCTGCCAGTACACAGTTTAGTAAAAAAAAATATGCTTTTATAATTTTTTGGCCTTTTTTTGCCATTTTCTGTAGTGTAGCTTCCCCCCCCCCCTCCCTGAACCCTTCGATTGTTTTTGAAATTAAACTCCCCCCTTTTCTCCCATTTTTTTTTTAAATTTTTCTGTAGTGTAGCAGTTCCCACCCGCTCCCGCCCTGTGCACACGTCCGCCCGCCGCCCCCGCGCACGCGCGCACGTCTGTGCGCGCCCCCAGACACTGCCGCCTCCGATCCGGCTTCCGATCCCACCCCCCTCCACATCACAGGCCCTTGGCAGGCCGCCCACCCGCCTCCCTGCCTTGCTCCCACCCACCAACGACGCTCCGGTGCAGAGAGGGCCACAGAGTGGCTCTCTCTGCATCGGAGGCTTGTAAAGGGGTATTGCAGGATGCCTCCATATCGAGGCATCACTGCAATACCCTCAGAGCTGCTGGAAGCGATCGCAATCGCTACCAGCACTCTGTTAGACAACTGACGTACCAGGTACGTCTATTGTCATTAACTGCTTGTTAATGCATGATGTACCTGGTACGTCAGTTGTCATTAAGGGGTTAAAGGGACAAAAATGTCAAATTACACTTTCACAATTCAGGTAGGGAATGCAATTTTAAAAACTTTCCAATTTACTTAATTTAATAAAGTGTCTTTGTTGATTATATTGTTTAAAAATTGTCTAAAATAAAAATTCATTATTTCCTTCATCCTTCAATTTTATTCTTATCTTTTTTCTTTTTTTTTTCTTTTCTTTTTTTATTTATTTATTTATTTTTTTAGCAGGTTCTTTTTTTTTTTTTTTTTACCTTTTTTGTGACCTTTTTTTGTCCTTGAAATATTTTCATATTTCCCATTGTCAGCATGATAAAAGATGTACATTCAACTGACAATATTATGCTATTTTGCATTAAATCCAGGTGATCATATAAAAAATAATGACTTCTGTAATTCTCAATCGATAAATGCAATATTGATCCTAAATATGGGCAGTTATATTGCAAATTCTACTGCTGAGAACTTAAAGGGACACCAAATCCAATTTTTTTTTAAATTTCATGATTCAAATAGATCATGCAATTTTAAGCAACTTTCTAATTTACTCCTAGTATCAATTTTTCTTTGTTTTCTTACTATCCTTATTTGAAAAAGCAGGAATGTAAGCTAAGAAGCCGACACATTTTTGGTTCAGCACCCTGGGTAGCACTTTCTGATTGGTGAAAAATAGAAAATCCACAGCACCACTGTAAGTTTTCAAAGCTTTATTGAGACATCTTTATCCCATGCAGGTACAAAGTAGATAGGCAGCAACGTTTCGGGATATTATCCCTTAATCATGCATGATTAAGGGATAATATCCCGAAACGTTGCTGCCTATCTACTTTGTACCTGCATGGGATAAAGATGTCTCAATAAAGCTTTGAAAACTTACAGTGGTGCTGTGGATTTTCTATTTTTCTACATTTTATCGAGGTTGACAGTCCCTCTCACCACCTGCACCTGTGATACTGTGGAGCTGTACACTGTTCATGTGTACTTTCTGATTGGTGGCTATATCTGAATCATGAAAAACAAATTGGGTTTAGTATCCCTTTAACAAAATTTGAAAGAGCTATAAAATAATAATACCTTCTCTTAGTCCATCCATGATACACCCAATAGCATTGTAGGCACTATGTCACCTTACGTAGTGTAGATATTTTATTATTATTATTATTATTTGTAATGCACCAATAGATTCTGCAGAGCTATACAGGGGATACAATAAATAAAAACAAGACCAGGAAAGGCTGGGACAAAAGAATAAGAGGAGCCAGAGGCCTTTTCACTAGAGCTGGGGCAAACTACGGTCCAGGGACCAAATCAGGCAGCCTTTTTTGTACAGCCCTTGAGCTTGGAATGGTTTTCAAAATTTTAAATCCTTAAAAAAATATTAAGAAGAATGTTTTGTGACCTGTGAAAATGATATAAATATTCACATTTCATTGTCCATAAATAAGGTTTTATGGTAGCACAGACACTCTCTTTCTTTTATGTATGGTATATGGCTACTTTTATGCTACAATGTCTAAAATATAAAGTTGCAACAGAGATTGTATAAGACGCTGCTTTTTGGTGCACTACCAAGACACATTGACACAATATTTCAAAGGAAAACAGTGGTAAAAAAAAAATCGAACATTTAAAATGGAATGTCACCACAACTGAATTTATTCACTTTGGCTGCAACCAAAGTAAGTTTCAGATTGGCTCCTTTCTTTATCATTTATTTTAAATGTCATTAAAAATGCATGGAATTTTATCTCTCTTGTTATAGAAGTACCTACATAAAATCTTCAATTGTGTTTTTTTGGCCCAAAAAGCTTAAAATATTTACTATATGACCCTTTACTGAAAACGTTTGCCAACCTCTACCCTAGAGAGCTTACACTCTAAAGACCTGGTGATCAAAAATTCAGTCAAATATTAAAGATAAAATATTTCATAATAAATAGTGCCACTATGGTATTATCATACTTTATTATTAATGATAAGTGGACGTGAGTCAAGTAAAGTGTCATAGATAAATTAAGCAGGTAATATGTTCATAGCATTATATCAGATACAGAGAAGTACTGTCATTAATTGTATTTTACTCAGTGTATATTGAAATTTAATTTTTGTCTTTCTTTTTTGAGAAGAAGAGGAAGAATGATCACTCTATTAACATTAATACATCTATTAATGGTAATATATCTATATATATATATATATATAACTCTATTACAATTCACACTCCACATTATGGTCACTGGGAACCCTGGATAAATATAGATATCAATCCTATTCATGGGTGCGCAGGGGTACTAAGGAAACATGATAATGAAAATAAGAGGAAAGAAAATAGAGTACTTTAGCCATCAACCTCCAATAAATATATATTAAATAAACCACAACAAATTTATTTTATAACCATAAGGGTGTTTCTATTTAATCATTTCTACATATAGCAATATATAAGGCCAATTTTTACTGAAATAAGTCTAGAAACATTGAGAAAAAAGAAAATCTTCAATTTTCATATAAAACGATTAAGGGTATCCAACCAGTATGCTGCATAAGGGGTTAAAATCTTATGCCGTTCAGAATTAATAGAGATTTGAAAATAAAGAGAAAATTAAAGCTAGCATTTTGTATTGCTAAAGTGGCCAGCTTTCTTTGATGCAAAGCACTCTTCCATTCAATGTACATTTTGTCCTTCACCAAAGGAGGTACTTCTCTTTGAACAGCTGGCAATCGGATTCAAAAAGGGAAAAAATAAACTTATTTGGGATTTATATGTGCATTTTTATATTATTCAGGTACAATAAATGGCCTAACCATGCATGTATTGTAGTGTGCTATATTAATTTATTCTGAACATTATGAGATAGATAGAGTCTCTTGTTTATTTGTCTTTTATGTGTACATTAATTATCTTGAATCTGGAATAACTGATAATTGACTTGTAATTGCAATAATAAAATAATGCAAGTAAAGAAAGAGAATAGGATATAAATACAAGCTATTCATCTAGAGAGATAGGACTTCTATTTAATGTATTAAAAGGAGGGCAACCGGAATTTTAATTGCCATTAATATTGCAGTGCATATAATTATCATTATTATCACTATTATTATCTATAAGAAATAAAATAATAATGTTGTGGTTCATCTGAGTGAAAATGATGTTTAGTATTTGGTAACTTAAAAGTCAATTAAACTGAATTCCCCATAAAAGGGATTATAATGCCTAGTAAAAAGATGTTCAATTATTTATTTTGCCTGCTTTTCCTGTAATTTATATTAGAAAATTGTAGTTTTACCACTGTTGCCATGGAGGCTTGAGTACATTCTGTAGAATTTAGAAGTCTAACCCCACTTGGGGCCAAATTACGATTTGTGCACTATGATTAGTGTGAGGAGCATAAAGGTAATTGCAAGATCGTGGTGTTATTTATGCTTGAGTTATATTTCAAGTGAAGCACTGTTCAAATTACCGCACATTTGTTTGTAGTAATTTACGCTCCATATATTTTCTATGGACATTGTTGAGCAGCAATATCCGCTCAGATTACAAGTTGAAAGTAAATGTGATCGTTTGAACACAATCACATTTAACGCTCAAACTTTCAGGTCATGTAGAGAGTTTTGCACTAAACTACTCTAATAACCCTTAGCCATTAACCCCAAAACTGCCACACCCCTGCATTGCAAACTATCCCACTACTTTATTAACCCCTAAACTGCCACAACCTCCACCGCAAATTATCCCACTACTCTGTTAACCCCTAAACAGCCACACTCCTACATCGCAAATTACCTCTGTACTTTGCTAACCCCTAATCCACAACAACCCACACCGCAAACTACCCCTCTACTCTATTAACCCCTAAACCAACACAACCGCACTGCAAACTATCCCACTACTCTAATAAATACTAAACTGCCACACCACCACATTGCTAACTACCCCACTACTCTCGTAACCCATGATCCACCACACCCCTATATCGCAAACTACCCCTCTACACTATTAACCTCTAAACCACCACAATCCCCCACCTCAAACTTCCCACCCAAACACCCACTGCAAACTACCCCACTACTCTAATAACCTCTAAACCGCCACACCCCCACATCGCAATCTACCCCACTAATCTATCAACCCCTAAACCGTCAGATGCCCACATCATTAAATACCTCTCTACACTATTAACCGCTAAACCGCCACAACCCCCATCATAAAATACCCACTAACATCTAAACCCTCTAACCAGCTAACCCCCCCTAACCTAACACCCCCTAAGTTACCCAGGATTTAGGGGTTAATAGAGTAGTGGAGTATTTTTGTGATGTGGGGGTATGGTGGTTTTGGTAATAATAGGGTAGTGATGTGGGAGGGGTAGTTTAGAAGTAAATAGAGTAGAGAGGACTTTGTGGTGGGCTTGTGGCTGGTTAGGGGTTATTAGAGTAGGGAGATTATTGTGATTCGGGTTAGCGCACAAGCAGAAGTCTAGCGGAGTTAGTGTTCCTGCTCCACTCGTAATCTATCTCTTGATCAGTGCAGAAGATTGTCATTTCAAGGGATATGTCTATAGACTTCTAGATGTATGCAGCTCCTACAATGAGTAATCTAGCACACAAGTGTCAATCCATAAATTGGCTAGGTAGCTCATTTTATTACATCTTCTGTTCTCTAGAAGTAAAATCAGGGGTGTAAATTAGAAAAATAAGTAAAAGAAAATAAGCCCCTCCCCTTTTAGTATCACTATCCTCTCTGTAGCATCTTCTGGTAACACCCTTAGTCTAAAACCACCACTGCATGAGGAGAGTCAAAAAATCATGGAAAGACATAAAAAGACTAGAGAGGACAAAGAACAAAGCTAGAACAAAGAGACTCAAGCAGAAGGGAAAATTGAGTAAATTGTTGAAAATAAAAATAAATAAATTCTTTTTTTCTTCTTTTTCCCCCCTCAATTTAATAATGTGAAATAGTTACTGTATATTAAAGCAATTTGAAACAGATGTTATTGTGTGTGTGTGTATATATATACATTATTATTATTTTTTGATCGGGTTTAAAGTTATTGAAGATTTAAAGGGACAGGAAACCCCATATTTGATTTTGAAAGAACATACAATTTTTTTTTTTTTTAACATAATTTTTATTAGATTTTACAATTTATACAACAGATGTACCAGAGAATCTCAAACACATAGATCATTATACAATATATTTTTCTATTCCGTCTTTCCCAACCAATAATTAAACAGTTAGCATTAGCCTCATGCCATTGCATAGACGGAAAAGAAGAAAGAAAGAAAGAAAGAGAGAGAAAAAGAAAAAGAAAGGAAAAAAAAAAAAAAAGGGGAAAGAGGGGGGGGGGGGAAGGGGACACCTAACTGATTGATTCCTCTCTCTGCCCTCCTCACCAGCTGCCCATCATCACTAAATCGGTATTCCTAAAGGGGAATATTAAATGCTCCACTTCAGGGGGTGAAAAAATCTTAATAAACTTTGCCCATTTATCAAAAAGACTTCTTATTTCCTTTTCTGGGTGAAGTGCTGTAGTTTTCTGTTCAATTAAATATTGCTTCCTAAGATAATTTTTAACTTCGGAAATTGAGGGTATTATTGTTTTTTTCCAGTTTTTAAATAATAAGTTTCTGGCCGCAAGAATAGTTGCGTTCACTAATTTAAAGTCTAGGCGGTAGTTTGTCTTGTCGACCAGAAAGATAGCATGGAACATTGTTATTTTACAGGGAGTAACTTTCACTGTTTTATTTAACCAGTATTCTATTTTGTACCAAAATTGTGAAATTCTAGGGCAGTCCCATATCATGTGATCCAAATCTGCAGCTTGGAGACTGCACTTAGGGCATTTATTAAAGTTCAAACTATACCATCTGTAACCTCTTTCTGGGGTATAATATATTTGATAGATAAGTTTTAAATGTGATTCCCTCCAGGTCTCAGCGAGGGTTGTTTCCATTGCCATTTGAATTGATCTGGCTATTTGTAAACCACTAAGTATGTTAACCTGAGTTCCCCATTTCTGCGCTAATCTCGTTAAATTTTCATCTCCTTTGTAAGAGACGAGACAATTATACCATGGGGTTATTGAGAACAAGCCAGCCTTATTTAGGGATACCCAGTTATCTAACATGTCCCACTTCCATTTCCATCTATGTTTATTCATTTATTGCCAGACATAATGCCTGGTTTGTAGGTACATAAAGAATTCCTGATTCTTAAAGTCAAATTCTGCTTTTAGTTCTTCAAAGGATTTAATGTTTCCTGAATCTTGTTTAAGAA
Organism: Bombina bombina; assembly: GCF_027579735.1. Classification (NCBI taxonomy): domain Eukaryota; kingdom Metazoa; phylum Chordata; class Amphibia; order Anura; family Bombinatoridae; genus Bombina; species Bombina bombina. The sequence goes on along the minus strand of NC_069503.1, from coordinate 197,764,928 downwards.
ACTGCGAGACTTTTATGAGTCCTTGATTATGCCATCGTTGTAGTATCTGGTCTTGTGTTCCCTCCTGGAATTCTGGATTACCTAGGAAGGTTTGGTATGTTGGTATTTGGATATTAACCTGAATATGAGCACCAATTTTTCCCCAGGCTACTAAGATCATGTATACAGTCTTTAGACCTTTTATCCGCTTGGGTATTTGATGAAGAGGAATATGTAAAAGTGAAATTGGTGATAGCGGATTAATCAAACTCTGATCTAATTCATAGTCAGAAAAATGATTGGATCCAGCTATCCAATCTGTCGCTATTCGACCCAAAAAAGCTAAATTGTATAAATAGAGATCAGGCAAGGCCATTCCACCTTTTGATTTCGGGAGCGATAGTCTCTTCAAGGAGATTCTGGGTTTCTTAGCTTGCCATAGGAAGTGGCGAAGGGCTGTATTCAACCTTTTGACATCATATATTTTTAAGATAAAAGGCAAACTTTGAAAAAGATATCCTATTTTGGGTAGTAAGATCATTTTGAACAGGGCTATTCGACCTGCAATTGAGAGAGGGAGATTTTGCCAACTCCGCATTTGTTGTATAATTTGCTGTATAATGGGAGTAAAATTTAGTGTATACCAATCCAGAGGGTCTGCTGAAATGTGAACTCCAAGGTATCGGAATGATTTAGTAACTATTTTGAATGGATTATCGGTAAGAGAATCATTTTTTATCCTTAGCCACAACAGCTCTGATTTGGTTCTATTCATTTTATAACCCGAGAATAAACCAAAGGTCTCAATTATATTTACCAGCTTGGGAATATTTTGAGTGGTGTTCGCTAAATACACCAGCAGATCATCCGCGTATAAAGCTACTAAAGCCTTTTTCTTGCCAATTAAAATCCCCTCAATGTTTTGCCTTATTTTGATAGCAAGGGGCTCTATTGCTAAATCAAACAATAGAGGGGATGGGGGCAACCTTGTCTCGTACCTTTGCCTAGTTTAATCTTACCTGATACTTGGCCCTGTATTATCAGATTCGTAGATGCTTGTGTGCAGATATTTTTGACTACGTTGAGAAAATTATTTGCCAAGCCGAGTTTAGTTAATGTATTGAATAGATAGAGATGATCAACACTATCGAAGGCCTTTTCAGCATCTATCGCGATTACTGCTGCATCAGGATATGTGGTATGAAAGTTATCCTCGGAGGATTTAAAGTGCTCGACTATCGTGAGAAGTTGTCTAATCTTGGCTACTGAACTGCGATTATTCAAAAACCCGGCTTGGTCTGTATGGACGATCTCGGGTAAACCTTTTTGCAGTCTCCTAGCTAAAATGGATGTAAATATTTTGTAATCGGAGTTCAATAGCGCGATTGGTCTATAAGATTCTCTTTTTTGTGGATTCTTCCCAGGTTTTAATATGAAGATAGTGTGTGATTCTAAGAAGTCAGATGGGATTTGGGCATTCTCTTGAAAGAAGAAGTTAAACAGGGTTATGAGATAAGGCGCTATTACCTCGCTTAGACTTTTGTAGAACTCGTTGGGGATTGCATCTGGTCCTGGTGATTTTTCCAGTTTTAACCCAGATATTGATTGCAATACTTCTAATTCAGAGATTGGTGCATTTAAGTTACTTATAAAGTCCGCCTTGCCTTTTTTGATGGGTAGATCAACCCAAAAGCCTTCTTGCACAGCTTTATCTGATACCGACGGGGCATATATATCTTTATAATAATGAAAAAATGAATCTAAGATTTCCTCTGTTGAGGTTATGAGGTTATTTCCAACCTGTAGGCTTTCAATCAAGTTTGATTGTCTAGAATTCTTTACTAGACTTGAAAGCATTTTACCAGCTTTATTTCCATATTTATACAGCTTAGATTGATATTTTAATTCAGATTGTATTGTTTGTGCAGTAAGAAAGGTATCGCGTTCCTTTTTTACTCTAATGTATTTGTTCCAGTTACAGTTATTTGTTCCAGTTACCTAGAAATACTCAAATAAGTGTTGTATGCATTGATGGCTGAGGCTACAAGTTGGCTTTCTTTTTGTTTAGATTCTCGAGTTAATTTAGCTGTGTATGCTATGATTTCTCCCCTTAAGACCGCTTTAGCTGTCTCCCATAGGATCACGGGATTGGATACTGAGCCTTCATTTAGTCTGAAAAATTCCTGTAGTCTAGATTTCAGCCAATCTCTAAATTTTATATTATTACTTAAATATTTGGGGTAAAAAAAACGTGAGGCTACTGAGTGTTTCCTATGGGTTGGAATATCCAACGTTATTGGAGCGTGGTCCGATATGCAAATTTCTGAAATGGTGGCTTTTGAGCCTGCTTGGACACACTGATCATTTATTAATATGAGATCTATTCTGGAGAGGCTTTTAGTAGCCCTTGAGTGACAAGTAAATGCCTTAGTATGAGGATTCTGTGTCCTCCAGATGTCTCTTACTGCTAGAGTAAGATATAGATTTTTGAATAATTTCATTTCAAGGTTGTCTTTTTTTGTTTTTCTAAGTTTACCTTTATATCTGTATCTATCAGAAGAGAAACATGGGGCCATATTGAAATCGCCTGCTAGGATTAATTGACCCTCGCTGACCTGAAGAATTTGAGCTTGAAGCGTGTCCCAGAAGTGATAATCAATAATGTTCGGAGCATAAAGATTACAGATGGTATATGTCGAACCCTGAGATTTTATTTTTATGATCACATATCTACTATGAGGGTCGATTATGGTAAGTAATTTTTAATACATTAATCTCTTTCCCAGAAGGATCGCAACTCCTTTTTTTCTATCAGGTGATGGTGCCGCTATTACCTCAGCAATCCAGGAGTTCTTTAATTTTGTGGATTCCTCTGTGTTTAAGTGCGTCTCCTGTAGGAGTGCTATAGTGGTATTTAATTTCTGTAAATGAGATAGGATAGTTTTACGTTTGATCGGGGCAGTTATGCCCCCTATATTCCATGATGTGATTCTAATCATGTACTTCCTATACTAACACGGGGAGATGACCTTAACATTTGAGAGAGGGATAAGTTTGTTCTAGGTATGAATGAGGTTTGTGGGGGGGGGAGAAGTAGAGAGAAAAAGAAAAGAGAAAAAAAAAAAAAGAAGAGAGAAAAAAAAAAAGGAAATTTAGATTGTAAGTCTTTATATAGGGAGTAAGATAACATTTTTGATTCTAAAGTAAGTAGATCAAACTTTCTGTCGCTACTGTTTAAAGCCAAATTCTTCTAGCTTTTTTACTGCTTCCTCAACAGAGTCAAAAAAATATGTTTGTTTATTATAAGTTAACTTAAGTCTTGCAGGGTAAACAACGGTTGCTTGCCAACCTTCTTTAATAAGTTTCCCACACAGCGGGGTAAGTTCTCTCCTTTTCCTGGAGGTCTCTATTGAGAAGTCCTGGAAAAGGAGAATCCTGTTGCCTTCATGCATTTGCATACAAAGAGAGAAGCGCTCTACCAGGAACGAACAACAGCTCAGTGGCTTGTTCTATGGCGATTTACCACCCGGAAGCAGCCTCTTTTAGACCAGTGTGCTTTTCACAGAAGAAAACTTTCCTGAAGTATATCAGTCTGATCCTGCCAAGTAAGGTCAGTCCAGCCCCGAAATACCAGGCAATTCTCCTCTGAACAAGGAACATGACAACCCCAGACGATCGTTTCGGCCTCCTATGGGCCTCGTCAGTGAGGTGCAGCCACATTTCTCTAAGCACACTGGGCAAGGAGTCCACGTCTGGTTTCCCCCATCACCCATAGGGAGACTTCCCCAGGGTCATAATAATTTGCATACAAAGAGAGAAGCGCTCTACCAGGAACGAACAACAGCTCAGTGGCTTGTTCTATGGCGATTTACCACCCGGAAGCAGCCTCTTTTAGACCAGTGTGCTTTTCACAGAAGAAAACTTTCCTGAAGTATATCAGTCTGATCCTGCCAAGTAAGGTCAGTCCAGCCCCGAAATACCAGGCAATTCTCCTCTGAACAAGGAACATGACAACCCCAGACGATCGTTTCGGCCTCCTATGGGCCTCGTCAGTGAGGTGCAGCCACATTTCTCTAAGCACACTGGGCAAGGAGTCCACGTCTGGTTTCCCCCATCACCCATAGGGAGACTTCCCCAGGGTCATAATAATTTGCATACAAAGAGAGAAGCGCTCTACCAGGAACGAACAACAGCTCAGTGGCTTGTTCTATGGCGATTTACCACCCGGAAGCAGCCTCTTTTAGACCAGTGTGCTTTTCACAGAAGAAAACTTTCCTGAAGTATATCAGTCTGATCCTGCCAAGTAAGGTCAGTCCAGCCCCGAAATACCAGGCAATTCTCCTCTGAACAAGGAACATGACAACCCCAGACGATCGTTTCGGCCTCCTATGGGCCTCGTCAGTGAGGTGCAGCCACAGTTCTCTAAGCACACTGGGCAAGGAGTCCACGTCTGGTTTCCCCCATCACCCATAGGGAGACTTCCCCAGGGTCATAATAATTTGCATACAAAGAGAGAAGCGCTCTACCAGGAACGAACAACAGCTCAGTGGCTTGTTCTATGGCGATTTACCACCCGGAAGCAGCCTCTTTTAGACCAGTGTGCTTTTCACAGAAGAAAACATTCCTGAAGTATATCAGTCTGATCCTGCCAAGTAAGGTCAGTCCAGCCCCGAAATACCAGGCAATTCTCCTCTGAACAAGGAACATGACAACTCCAGACGATCGTTTCGGCCTCCTATGGGCCTCGTCAGTGAGGTGCAGCCACATTTCTCTAAGCACACTGGGCAAGGAGTCCACGTCTGGTTTCCCCCATCACCCATAGGGAGACTTCCCCAGGGTCATAATAATTTGCATACAAAGAGAGAAGCGCTCTACCAGGAACGAACAACAGCTCAGTGGCTTGTTCTATGGCGATTTACCACCCGGAAGCAGCCTCTTTTAGACCAGTGTGCTTTTCACAGAAGAAAACTTTCCTGAAGTATATCAGTCTGATCCTGCCAAGTAAGGTCAGTCCAGCCCCGAAATACCAGGCAATTCTCCTCTGAACAAGGAACATGACAACCCCAGACGATCGTTTCGGCCTCCTATGGGCCTCGTCAGTGAGGTGCAGCCACATTTCTCTAAGCACACTGGGCAAGGAGTCCACGTCTGGTTTCCCCCATCACCCATAGGGAGACTTCCCCAGGGTCATAATAATTTGCATACAAAGAGAGAAGCGCTCTACCAGGAACGAACAACAGCTCAGTGGCTTGTTCTATGGCGATTTACCACCCGGAAGCAGCCTCTTTTAGACCAGTGTGCTTTTCACAGAAGAAAACTTTCCTGAAGTATATCAGTCTGATCCTGCCAAGTAAGGTCAGTCCAGCCCCGAAATACCAGGCAATTCTCCTCTGAACAAGGAACATGACAACCCCAGGCGATCGTTTCGGCCTCCTATGGGCCTCGTCAGTGAGGTGCAGCCACATTTCTCTAAGCACACTGGGCAAGGAGTCCACGTCTGGTTTCCCCCATCACCCATAGGGAGACTTCCCCAGGGTCATAATAATTTGCATACAAAGAGAGAAGCGCTCTACCAGGAACGAACAACAGCTCAGTGGCTTGTTCTATGGCGATTTACCACCCGGAAGCAGCCTCTTTTAGACCAGTGTGCTTTTCACAGAAGAAAACTTTCCTGAAGTATATCAGTCTGATCCTGCCAAGTAAGGTCAGTCCAGCCCCGAAATACCAGGCAATTCTCCTCTGAACAAGGAACATGACAACCCCAGACGATCGTTTCGGCCTCCTATGGGCCTCGTCAGTGAGGTGCAGCCACATGTCTCTAAGCACACTGGGCAAGGAGTCCACGTCTGGTTTCCCCCATCACCCATAGGGAGACTTCCCCAGGGTCATAATAATTTGCATACAAAGAGAGAAGCGCTCTACCAGGAACGAACAACAGCTCAGTGGCTTGTTCTATGGCGATTTACCACCCGGAAGCAGCCTCTTTTAGACCAGTGTGCTTTTCACAGAAGAAAACTTTCCTGAAGTATATCAGTCTGATCCTGCCAAGTAAGGTCAGTCCAGCCCCGAAATACCAGGCAATTCTCCTCTGAACAAGGAACATGACAACCCCAGACGATCGTTTCGGCCTCCTATGGGCCTCGTCAGTGAGGTGCAGCCACATTTCTCTAAGCACACTGGGCAAGGAGTCCACGTCTGGTTTCCCCCATCACCCATAGGGAGACTTCCCCAGGGTCATAATAATTTGCATACAAAGAGAGAAGCGCTCTACCAGGAACGAACAACAGCTCAGTGGCTTGTTCTATGGTGATTTACCACCCGGAAGCCTTCATGCATGATTGGTTGGTTTTGTCTGAAGTGCTGTAAATACATTACTTTATCTTGGAAATTTAGGAACCTTGAAATAATTGGTCTAGGCCTATTTGAATTGGGTACATTATCTGGAGGTCTCCCGATACGGTGCACTCTCTATAGTGAAAGGTGAATGATTTGGGGGAATTTTTAGTAATGAAGGTAATGTTTCGATCATAAATTTCATTAGGTCTTCCTGTTTACCGGGATAAGGGACACCAATAATCCTTAGATTATTTCTCCTAGATCTATTTTCTAGGTCGTCTATTTTTGTTTGGAGTTTTTTAATCTCATCTTGGTTATTTTCTATCAGGGGTATGTAAATGTTTGTCGTGTCTTCAATGTCAGAGACACGTTGCTCAACTTCCTGGAGCCTGGTAGAAAATTGTCTAATTTCTGCTGTGAGAGATGCTAGATCTTGTTTAATCTCACTCCTTAAAAAATCAAATTTTGGTGAGATAGCTTCTAGTATATTAGCTACCAATTCTTGGTTATCTTGCGATGCTACATTTTTCTGGGATTTTTGTGGTGTACCTTCATTGGTGTTTTCAGTCAGAGTTTCTGATTGGTTCTTGTTTCTACAATCTTTATTCTTGGTCGTCATGCCTGGATTATGTTTGGGGGTGACAAATTTATCCATTAAGTGGGGGGAGAAGTGAAAAGGGGAAAAAAAACAGTGCCTAGGTGCACAAATTGTACACCCATGTGTCGGGTGACTGGGGTGAAAAGATTAGGTGTGGAGGGAAAGTGGGGTGAGGCTATTACAAGAAGTGAACTCCAAGTGCGAGTGGAAGTGCTCATACAAAAAAAAAAAAAAAAAAAAAGTGATTGATTGGTGAATAAGACCAGGAAATGGCGATTAGAATATGTAGTTCTGAGAACCAACGTTTAAACGATATGCACCCCTCTTAAACCTTTACGTGTCTCAGCTATTTAGTAGATGAGCCCAATAACTAAAAAAAAAAAAAAAAAAAAAAAACACCCTGTTGTCCTTATTTATAATTAAAGAGATCCCTCAAGAGAAATTCTTTTGCTCAAATTTATGGGATGGGGTGGTAAATTGATGTGCAAGTCACTATATGTATTTATTTAAATGGGCTCCCCTTTAAGAGGGCCAATGATTTCTTAATGTCTATTAAACCAGGTTTTTGGAATCGCCCTCAACTCCCAATACAGTTTTTAAGCCATCATTCCTATTGGGTTGCCCTCTATTCTGAACACAATGTAGTGCTTAATTTAGAACCTTTGCTGGCCCTTTAAGAGATTAGTTAGCTGTTCTCAAAGGAGATGGATTTCACAGTAAATAAGGGAAAACAGAAGAGATATATAACACTTAAAATAAAACACAGATGATATATATATATGCCCCAAGTATTTAAACAGACAAGGGGAACATGGTGTATGTCCTTATAGATGAGGAAGGATAAGTCCCGTTTGCCTGGGGGAAAAAATCAGGTTAGATCTTATGAGCTTGTGTGCTTTATTAAGTATGCAGATTGTTTCACACCATCTGTACACAAGACTGTTTCTTCTTAGGCTTGTCTTCCCTTCTTTCTCTTATTCCCTCTTCACTCTGTCTTGACCCCCTGGGGTCTTCTCACTCCTTCCCCTTCTTCCCTCAGCTCTTTCCTTGTCACTTCTCTCTCTGCAGGTCTGTTTTTATAGCAGACCCCCTTACAGGTTGGGGGGTAGTTTAGTCAATGAGTTACAGGTAGCTTAATCGTAGGTAAGGTTTTTTATCTTGTCCTTCTCTTTTCTTTGCCTCACTAGGGTCTTCTCCTTCTACCCCTTGTTCCCCCCAAGCTTAATTAGCTGAAAATTCCCCTTGCGAGGTTGAAAAGTACAGGCAATATGTATCAGCTAAGTTACAAAAAAGTTAGCCCTTGGGGAGATTTTTAGCTATCTTCAGGCTTTTTATTTCTTTTGCTTTTATATCCCCTTACTTTAGATTCTTAATTAGTTACTTCTTTGTCACTCTTCTCTCCCCCTCTAAGCAGTTTGAGCCGATAGCCCACACTCACCCCCTCGGCGTGATGTCCTCTCAGGGATCAGGTCTTTCCTATCGAGGAATTATGTGGAAAGCTGAAGATGCCTTCACAGCATGGCCCCCTTCGGTACTTCTGTAATCTGGCACTTTGTATTCGAAGCCGCTGACCTCCCTTCTCTGCCAATATTCAGATTTGATGTGCCCTTTTTCCCCAACACTGCATACTTCAGACATCGACTCCCCCTGCAGCACCGGTGAGGAGGAGGGTCGACCAGGAGGAGAGGGCAATCCGGGTCAGCGGCTCTCCGTAGGAGCCTGAATCAGGCAGCTCCCCACTCGCAACACCGGTGGGCGGGGAGCGCGGTCCCAGAGTGCGGGCAAGATGCGCCGACGGCTGAAGTGATCCCAGTCTGTGTGAGAGGGGTGAGTGTCGAGCAGCCGGCGCTGGTCCACAGGGAGCGGGTGGAGTGTGGGATTAAATCACAAGCCCTCACAGAGTCCAGTCCGTAGAGGGGGGGAGGGTCTTTCTGAAGGTTTTTTTTTACCATAAAGGGAGCCTGGTTGATCAACCTTCTGTTCCAGGCTCCGGGTATAAAGTTCTTATTTAGCGCTGTAGTTATTTGTGCTATAGGGGGAATCACCAGGTTTTCAGGTCAGCGAGGGTGACTGCAGCTAGTTTCTCCCACCTGGAGAGTGGGGATTCCTGGCGCGAACAACCGCCACTTAGGAGAGCTGCAGTGGAGCAGAGTCTGATGCTTGTGCACAGGCTTGTGCATAGGCTCCTCCTCTTCCCCTCTCAGAGCATCAAAAACATACAATTTTAAACAACTTTCCAATTTGCTTATTTTACCTTGTTACCTTTTGCTGAAGGAGCAACATATCTAGTTAGCCAATCACAAGATACAAATGTGTGCAGGCACCAATCAGCAGCTAGCTCCCACTAGTGCAGTATATGTTCGTATTGATTTTAAAAATGTCTTAAAATTGCATGCTCTATCTGAAAAATGCAAGTTTAATTTTGACTTTCCTATCCCTTTAATCCAATTATTGGTTTGTCTGATTAAAAATGCTTGCTTGTCAGATAAGGCTAAATTGTATGGAACCCATGAAAATACAATATATTTGCAGTTTACAATTAGAAAATAAACATATGATTAAAGCCAAAGATGTCCATAAACATTTGCAATATTGAACCATTATTATCACATTCTGTGAAAATGAATAGTATCCACGCTATTTCAGTTGCAGTTTCCCCTTTGCGCGTATGGTTGTCAATCATATATATTGTCCATACTGGTTAGCTGCTCCTGCCTGTGTTTATTTACACTGTCTGAATATTTGCTTGAAAAGGTTAAAGCAAAAGTCCCAGTAGATTTCAGAAGTTCCATATAGTGTATTAGAAAAGGCTGTTGAAGGCTGAATACAGAAGCCTATGTTTTATTTAGAGAATTTTATTGAAACACAATTTATGCTCAGGGTCACAGCCAAATACTCTTGCAGGTTTTTTTTTTTTTTTGGTACATTTTTCTTTGTCCCTGTAGCGACCCTTCAAACTATAAACACTGAAGTAAGTGTGTTATGTATATCAGCACTTTACACTGAAGTCAAAGAATTGCTAATTCCGTCATGGGAACAGCTATGCAGGCAAAAAGGTATAATATATAGTAAGAGATGTCCAAAGACTACTGGAATCAACATAAATATTATATGGACTATAGATAACATTATAGTTTTATTGACACAACTGCTAGGTGTACAGATGTCACGTACAAGTGTGAGGGCTTTTGACCATAGTAACCATTAGATAACGTTTATTCAAGTAAGGAAGCTTCATTTAAAGTCAACCCTGGATTATTAACATAAGCCATATGAAAAGGATGGAACGTTATCTTCACAATCATAAATCTAGACTTCCATATAAATAATGAGATATGCCATCTGAATATTTGGGTCTTTTTACAATTAAAGGGACATAGCAGCCCATAGCCCTGATATATAAAGTTTGTTATATTTACCTTCAACTTAATACCGAGATTCGCACCTCTAAATTGTACCAGATGTATTATCTGAAAGTATAGCTAGCTGCTGATTGGCACACACTCTTATGCATATGCTTGATTGATAGGAAAGCTAATTTGTGGGGCATATGCACCAATCAACAAATGTCTGTTCTAGAAGATTGAAATCTACTGTCTGCTATTTGGTGCAGATCTTTCAGTTAAAAAAGGCTAACAAAATATTTTTTAATGCTCTTTGTGTTGACATTAATGTCTTTTAAATATAAGAAAAATAATGAGAAGAAATGCAACACTTTTTTTGTAGTCTTTTGTTTTTGTTTTATTTGAGTGTACTGAAGCCCCTATGTATACATATATTATTTATTTCTGTACTGTATGTATCCTACTCCCTTTGCCTTGGTTAGTTAGGGTTGTGTAGCCGTGTCATCCTAAAGGGATAGCAAACCCAAAACAATTCTTTAACTTATTAAAAACTTCTTTATATAATAAATATCTTTCTAATAGGTACCTCTTTAAAGTTCTCTTTTCTTTCCTTGTAATTTCAATTCTAAATTTAAATCTGCGCCAAACCCATTTTACATTCATTACATGGCCCTATTACAATGTTCTACCTAGGTAGAAACATTATGGCAGCCCGCATGCGTATCTAAACTATTTTATTGCAAAAGCATGCGCGGAGTCGCCCTCCTTTCTCCACTTACCCAGCGGAGCTGAGCGTCACACTCATGCCGGTGGCATGCGATTAAAAGAAAAACAAATATTTTGGCTTTGTGTTTCTGTCCAAATTTCGCATGCAAAAATAGCAAGCGTGCATGCTAAGGGGACAGACATTACATCACAGGCATTTTAAAACTCTTCCTCCTTTTAGGGGCGGTCGTTACTGCTCGTTTCAGGATAACTTAAACATTGTATTGACGGTATGTAGAAGCTTTGGTTGTAAACAAAACTAGTTTTATTTCATTACTGATTTAATGTTTGTTCAAATAAAGTATTTTATTTAAGCACACATGTGGAAGAATTTCTAACCCTTTAATTTACACAGACCGTAAAACACATTTAAATTAAGGCTGGTTGTATAGTGCTTGAGTGGTGCACACTAGGATTATTGTAAAGCTATTGGTATGGGTTACCATTTATTCCCTAGTTATTGTTGCTTTCTTATTTAAATCCCCCTCTTATTAACCATTGATCCATTTTACTTAAAGAGGCCAGAGCAAGGGTATCATTTTGTCTAGTAAAGCTAACCCTGTTTCTAGGGCAGCAGAATGTAGAGGGCAGGACATTTTAAGGGGTAGTTCTGTGGTCTTCCCACTCATTTGCTTTGCAAATGTTTTACTTATCAATTTAATTACAAATAATTGATCTCTACTTAGATAAAAATAAAATATGAGGTAATTATGAGCTAAAATTATTGAGAGATGCAGGGCAGCACAACAACGAAATATGCTACATGGGCAAAACACGTATGGGAGCGCACATTGAAATTCACGTCAGGCAATGTTCGAGAGCCAAAGCTGTGCTAAGATGATGTGCAAGTCAGGGAGTTCTTCATGCAGTTCTTTGCTATACTATTAATTATAATGGTTTGCTTAAAAAGTAATATGTCTTACAGTGGTATTTTCCAATAATATCTTCCAAAAATAAAAGCACTCCCTGTGCTATGCATTAAAAGTAAAGGGAACACTAAAAATATATTGGCCGCTTTAAGATGCTTTGGCTAAAATGTTAACCATTCACTTTTAATACCAGATTGTGTATTATTCTTTGTACAAGGTCACTCAGAAATGAACACACCCTGAGATATTGGTTGAACCCCATTTTTAATCTAGCCGACTGTATGCAGAAATAAGAGAATGATATTATGCACATGATGAGCAGTGCAAACCAGTTTTGCTGCTTGCTTCATTCTTTTAGACAGTTTTTTAAACTGTTTGTGTCTCTTTTCCATGTACAACATTTCTTCCATATTGAATAAATATTTTTTTTAGTTCTGGGGAATCATAGGTTCTGAACCTACACACATTTATATTCCATGTAAAGTTTCATCTTTTCAAAAGCTTTAGTTTGATGACCTCTCTGTATGGTGTTGCGAGTCATCTTGACCCTTTTATGGCCCCTAAAATCAGGACCACTGCAAACAGCAGAGAGGCCAAAGGCTATATCTAGTTAATAGAAAACACTTCCAGAAAATCCTTGAGGTTACAATCCATGGTGCAGACTAAATTATTCCACTGTACAAACGTGCTTAATTATATGGATTACTGAATAAATTGTCAAGTGTAAAATTATTCTGATAAATTAAAATACTAATTAAACAGACTGAATTTTGAGAACATTATTGGGTTCCGCTTCTTTGCGTAATTTGCATATCCTTCATCAATGAATTTAGTTTTGAAGGACTTCATTTTTATATTTCTATATCTTTTGTTTCACACATAGACAAAAAATCTCTATTTTAGAACGAAAAATAAATTAATTTTTATGTTGTCATTTTTCTACTAATATTTTATACTGCTACATGCAGTAATAATTACTTTTATGGATTTTTCTGTATTTAATTAAAAATTATGTTCGTCAATGGCACTTGATTAATTAAAAATGTAATATGTTCTTCTCTGTGATTTTTGAATACACCTCACTGACGAGGCCCAAAGAAGGGCGAAACGATCTTCTGGGTTTGCCATGTTACTTGTTCAGATAGGGATTGCCTGGTATTTTGGGGCTGGACTGACCTTGCTTTGCGGGATCAGACTAATATACTTCAGGAAAGTTCTCCTCTGTGAAAAGCACAATTGGACTAAAAGGGGCTACTCCTAGGTGGTAACTTGCCATAGAACAAGCTACTTTAGCTGTTGTTCTTCTCCTGTGGAAGTCTTCCTGAGGGTTATGGGGTAAATCAGACGTGGACTCCTTACCCAATGTGCTAAGAGGAATTTGGCTGCACCTCACTGACGATGAAAAAATAGTTTTTTAAAAAAATTTCCGCGCTGCCTGATTTTTGGTAAACCTTAACTCCTTTGATATTATCCCCAAGTAATGTCTAGTTTTAGCGTGAAAAACGTTTGGTTTGCGGAGTATGGGGCGCAAATTAATGCTTAAACCTATAAAATAAAGTAATCATTCAGTGTCTATGTATGTAGTGTTGGTATTTGTTTCAAGGATATATCCCTTGGGCAGGATGACCTATTAGTTAGATATATACTACTATGACTCAGAAGTTTCTATGAAAAAGATTTTTTTATTTAAGAAAAATAATTTTAAATGCAAAAATGATGTAATTTATATAGAAGGATATAAAAATATATAAACAATTGATACAAATTCATATACTACAATAAAAATTCATATAATACAAAATAGATAAAAAGTTGATGCAAATTCATATAATATACAAAGATCATATATCTGTGTGTCTCTGGGTGATGTCTTTAGGGAGAGAATAATGGATATCAATAGAGTTTTACTCGTATATATATTATACCTAGTACATTGGAACACCTAGCATAATATAACATAGAAGTTCATATTCATATTCGGTACAATGAATGCATAGAAATTAAATATAAATGTAAATATATATAGGGTATGATTAAATGGATACCAGTGTTCACCCTAGAGTAATACAATATGATTGACTTGGGAGTAGATCACATTGATTAGATACAGTTGGTTAACCTGTGCGCATAAGTAATAAAAATTAATGCCGTTTAAAAACTAATGCCGTTTAAAAACCTATTGCAGATGTGCTAAGTTCGATTGGTTTAGAAAAAATGTATATATATATATATATATATATATATGCAGAGAAAGAAACTTAGGACAAAGTTAAGGATTAGCGATCAATGGTTTAAAATGTTATCCGTCCTGTAGGAAGCAGGATTTTTAAAAAACAGTCATAAAGAACAAGGATGCAGTCGGCCGACTGCAATACTCAAGTTGTTTTTGTAGGCATGCGATTTAAAGTTCAATTGTTTGTTTGGAATTCAAATGTTTGTTTAAAAACTACCGGTAGATTTGTGTGTAGCAAGGCAAAAAAGGAGTGCTGGATGTTAAGCGAAGTTGCGTTTAGTTTCTATGTGGTGCCAGAGCTCTATGGACTAAGATATATCAAATAGTAAGGAGCGGTGAGCTGCGGTTGTTCACTTACTATATCTTTAGCCAATTCTAGAGCCTGGTTTTGGGTCCGGGTGGTGCTCCTCCTCCGGGAGATGATCTACCGCTCAGCTGTTTCCAGATATCTTGGATGGCTTTGTAGTTGTGTAGCGGTGTGTCTCCTTTCGGTGCTGATTTTCAATGCAGAGGTATGGAGGCAGGCACTTCTCTGGATGCTGGTTATAAAGATTTATTTTCCAGTGCTTTTAGTCCAAGTGTTCGATAAAGAGGCTTCGTCAATTTCCAAAGTTTGTGAGTCTAGGAATACATATGTAGTACATATGCAGTAGTTTGCTACGCGTTTCGGCCTTAGGTGCTGGCCTTTTTCAAGCTATACCTCACTGACGATGCCCAAAGAAGGCCATACCGATCTTCTGGGGTTGCCATTTTCCTTGTTCAGAGAGGGGTTGCCTGGTATTTTGGGGCTGGACTAACCTTGGTAGGTGGGATCAGACTGATATACTTCAGGAAAGGTCTCCTATGGGAAAAGCAGATTAAGATTTTAAATCATTCCACAGAGATGTAGGTATATGGTACAAATAGATGGAATATAATTTAAATTATTTGCGGAAACATTGTAAGCTATTAGGAACTTTCAGGAAACAAATTGTTTCAGTGGTAGTGAACAATGGCCTTTATTTAGTAAATTGTCAAACAAATTAAAGTAATAAGGTAGTGAAGTGGTTTGAGATGATAGAATAATCAGGATAAGGGCTAACTCCTTTAAGTAAGAAGTTATACATGTATTCTACTCATTATGCAAGTAGCTGAAAGTCAAAAGTAGAAACAATATAATGAAATACAAATGGACATAGCTGGCACCTATTCGAAGAGAAGTAGGCTTTAGTCATATTGACTACCATAGAGGCAATGCACTGACACCCTCTCTGGCAGTCGGAGGGCCAATTCCTGTTTAAAAGCATAAAGGAACCTGCAAGTTAAAACATATGCATGCACAAATGTCACATTATGAGGCACTAGTTATGTTTTATTGATACAAGACATCCAAAGTATCATATGTAGGTAAAGTTATGTGTGCTTTCAGCCATTTCTATTACCACAGAATCTAGGCAACCTCACAATCTTGATGACATCAAAGCATGTAGACCTATTACAGTGGGACTGGTAAACAACTTGGCTATTGGTTTCTGTTGGCTGGCACAGTCTAGTATATGGACAAGGCTATCCACAACACTGTGTTTAAATCACATAATGAATCTATTAACTAATCTGTTTTATACTTACACCAAATGAATAGAAAATATGCATGTGGGAATTCTGCTTATCATGCCACTGAGCAATCAAGCCTTAAAGTTAGGGTATACACATTTTTCTGTTATCTTAAAATATAAAATAATATTTTTTTTATTTTTTGCAAACACAAATTTAGGATATTTACTGTCTTTTTCCTTATGCTCTTGTGTGTCAAAGACTTTATTGCAATAATAATTATTAAAATGTTAACATTGTATTGTGAACATGTTCTGTAGTTGAAAGGTGCAATTTGATTAAAACTACTATTTTACTTAAACTAGTAAATAATCATGTTTGTTGATGGTGAACTCAATGGCCCCTATTTAGTAAAGGTCTTGCGGACCTGATCCGACAGTGCGGATCAGGTCCGCAAGACCTCGCTAAATGCGGAGAGCATTTAACATTGCACCACTGCAGGTGCAACGCCGCCCCCTGCAGGCCGCCAGCAGGGGGTGTCAATCAACCCGATCGTACTCGATCGGGTTGATTTCCGGCGATGTCTGTCCGCTTGCTCAGAGCAGGCGGACAGAGTTATGGAGCAGCGGTCTTTAGACCGCTGCTTCATAACTTGTGTTTCTGGCGAGTCTTCAGACTCGCCAGAAACACGGCCCTTCAAGCTCCGTACGGAGCTTGATAAATATGGGCCAATGTGTATTAGAGGCTCATAATTATTGTACAGTATAAACATACAGTGTGTATATATATATATATATATATATATATATATATATATATATATATATATATATATATATATATATATATATATAATAAAACATAGGGGTCATCAAGGCTATATAAAGCCAAGCAGCCTCATTCAATGAGGCATAGAACCACAGAGTTGGAATTCTATATTAGAATCAAAGGATTCAGCCCAGTAAGGTTAAAATTTATAGTGTTAGGACCAGTCTATTTTTGGACACCTTGTAAGTGGTTACTGGCTGAGCAGAATATGGCCATATTGTGTGACTAAGATCCCAATATTATTTAAGAGTATAGAGTTTCAAACAGGCATTTTTTGCAGACTTTATATCAAAATAAGTGTGGTTTCATTTTGGATGTGCGCTAATACTTTGTTGTTTGTTTGTCTATATATATATATATATATATATATATATATATATATATATATATATATATATATATATATATATATATATATATATATATATATATATATACTGATTTATATACTGTACAATGACAACGGTATATTGCCTATTACTTATTGTTCTCATTCATGTTTATGAATTTTGTTATCATTCACAGATAAATTATAGATATTAATATGTAAATTAACTGTGCTCATTTTAACATTGAGGCTGAAAGACTAAATTTGCCTTAGTGAGATTAGAACTTGTGAGTCTGAGCTTTAACATCTACTGGAACTGGCCAGTTAATCAACTTTTACCATTTAATAAATCAGAATCACAAGTGCAGTACCTTCCTCCCTGTGCAGACTCTGAGAAGTCACCACAAAGTCCTTCCTTCCTTTTGTTTTTTTGTTTTTTTAAAGAGCATAATTTTTATTCAAGTTCCACACTAACTTAAGGAACATGGCATGTGAGTTTTCTTTTAAGAGTGTTTCTATGAATTTTATAGAAATGACATGTCCATTATTAGCTTAACGTGCCCATATCACATTTGAGTCTGCTGATCCGAGTCATCATTACCCAGGACTTGTGAAGCATATCAATACTGTTCCTGGAAACAGCTATTGCATTAAGCCTGTGCATTGTCATTGCTTTAAAGGTGTTTTGCATTTGTACATAGGATGCTAATGGACTGACACAGCTGTCATAGAAGTGCTAAGACAATAATAGCTTCCAAAGGTTTTATATCACATATTAATCTCTTTGACTTGTCATAAGTTTCTGTTGTGGCTTAAAACCCTTAAAAATGTAATATATTGTGTCAACACCATGACTGAAAATAGGACACCAGTGATGTGGTGGTTGTGCACACAATGACTATTTAATTGGTCATTGTGTGCACAAAGGGCAGTTTGTAGAGTCCACAAGATTTTTATTTTCACTAATGTTTGACATTTTTATTTTATTAACAGCTAACAACAAAGAGAAGCTAGAAAAATCCACTGGCTTGAGAATCCTGCAGACAGGTGTTGGAGAGGTAAGAGCTTAGCATAATAAATATAAAAAAAATAGGTGCTGGTACTCATTGATTATTGATTGATATATTGTACTCAGTAACTTCGAGAAAAGCAAAGAGGCAAAGTTATTTACAATGCTTGAAATGTTTAGCAGTAGCCTCTTGTGAGTATTTACATGGCATTTACAAATATTACCTGTTATGAGATGGCAGAGGTGGTGGTACCAGTGAGTACCCCCCTAAAAATGATATATATATATATATATATATATATATATATATATATATATATATATATATATATATATATATATATATATATATATATATATGTATAAAATATATTATATGTGTTGCCGTTGAACCTTGATTTTTTTAATTTTTATTGTGTGTTTAAAAATATTTTTATTTTAACTTGGGCCTTTACATATAGATAGATAGATAGATAGATAGATAGATAGATAGATAGATAGATAGATAGATAGATAAAGGTGTTTCAAATGGATTGGTGAACATCCCTTTTTAACATTTGAATAGTAGTTTGAAAAGATGTCCTAACATTATTTGCCATTCAAATGGGCAATACTCAAAGATAAGATGCAATTTAAAAACAAACATATTCAAAACACTAAAATTAACATTCAAATGTAGATTCTCATAAATTATTTAGGGGAACATTTTTGTTTAAAGGGATGTGGTATTGACTTGACTTTAAATGATGTTGAACCTAGCTTTCTTTTCAGAACAGTTCTAGGTATTGTAGGGACTCTGTGTCTGGTGTTTTGTTTGAAGTGCAGATCCAAGCACACATTACCATTTTATTGCTTGTTTTTATTTCTTATTGCTGATTTTGTAGTTGTTCCATTTTTGTTCACATCTTATAGACATACACAATGATTTACCTTAATAATTCCATAAGGGATGTAGTTACCCCCCACCTTTTTCCTTTCCTTTCTTACAAAAGCTTCCCGTCTCTCATCAACAATTGATATGCAGTATCCTGGACATTTTGTTATTTAGATAATATGACAGAATTTTTGGTTTAGAAACAAACAACTATCAGATCTTCCAAAGCACACATGGAGTTATTCCTCATGTACCATTGTGACAATAATTTTTAATGTTAACAAAAAGAACATACATATCCCTAGAAACATTTTAAGAACCATGTAACCTATGCAAATGTTTAAGCTGTAGGTTTACTAAGAACCAGATCAAATATAAATATTAAAATTATACTCTGTAGTTTATGTAAATGAGAGAGAGAGAATATGCCAAGACTATGTGCCTCATTTACCATTAGAGAGGTAGACAAGGTTCCCAACTAGGGAACCTGCCCACCCAATTTCATAGCGAGTGGACAGAGGTCATTGTTCGTCCGTATTTATTATTATTAAGGAGAGTTCTTGTGTGGCTCTGCCCCCTGCTTTAGAGCAGGGCCTTTCAATTAATGTCTCCAAAGCTGCCTCTGCAGCTCTATGAAGGAGTTAAACCAACTCATATAAGCAGACTGAGTTAAAGGCCATGTTGGCTATTTTCTAGTTTCAGTTGGTTGTAAAGTTACTCCTTACAACTGACTTGCATATTCTAAATGGGTCATGTCAGTAATTAAATAAAAGCTTGTTGGTAAACCTACCAGACGGCATTCATGATATGAGAGCTGAAATACCAAAAAAACAGAGCACAAACTCAATTCAAAGTAAAGTATTTTAATAAAGGAAAACCCTGCTGCTTATTGAACTTAAAGGGAAAACATCAAAACAGCACTTCCAAATGTATATAACTGGAACATGTGAAGATTAGGTCTGGTCTGTCTGCCTGTTATGATGCCTCCACTGTTCACTGGACACCGTGATGCTGAGAGGTGTGACTGTCAAAGAATCTGCGATGACCACGGTGGTATCCGAGAGCACTTTTAGGCAAGTCCGACAGTGCTTGGATGTCCAATCCCAAATTTCTTCTACGTTTTTTGGCTGCTAAACCCAAGCAGGCTTCATCAGGGATGTAAGGATTTGGTATGAACCATTCTTCCCGGTTACGATTTAAACAAGTCCCGGGCCAGAAGTGATGTCAGGGAGCTTATTGGCAATGATTTGTTGCCATCTTTCAAATGGGCATAACAACCTTATACTCTCATACCAACTATAAATGACCTATGACTTGATAAAAAGTATACATCCTAACCCTAACCATATTTAATCTATTTTACATAGCCATGTGCATCATTGTAAACCATTGAGTGTCTAGGATAAGGAATAAGATGGGACCTTAAAAGTTTAATTGTATAAAATGGCAAACGTTAATACAGCTTGCTATGATATAATGAGACACAATGTCACAACCCCACCCAAAAGGGATATCCTCTTACTATTGTATTTTATATATAGATGCAAAAACTTTTCCCTAAAGAATAGAGAGTGGAAGAAGGGAAAAAACTCACAACCCCAAAGCCGCTTTCACAGCTTGATAAATAGGACCCATAGTATGGACTTAACTTATAATATGATATGCGTTAAAAAATTAACAATGAAAGTTTTAATTTAATTGTTATAAATAATTTAATTAAATATATTTAGGTTCTAAGTAATTACTATTACTTATTTTTATGAAGCACCAGCAAACAGTCATGAAACACATATTACCACTTACACAGAATCCTGGTACTGTCAAAACTGCTAATTTTCTATATTAATCAAATTTCTTCAAAGTTTTGTTAATATAAAATGTCCACATTTTTAATTTGCAGTCCATCTTAGATGATTGTGATAAAAACCAATATTGTTAACATTATGAACAAATAGAAACATTATCAGGATTATCTTCAGAACTGTCAGTTTATATAAAAACATTATATTGCTCACATTTTCATAAAAATTAACAGTGATTAGAATTCAAGATCAGAGCAAAAGGAATAGGGACAAATCTGCATTCATGGTAATAAATATTCATATTTTTCTGCTCAGGAGAGGGAAATCTAATCAAGGGGCTATTGATGCACTCATTTCTCCTTTTTTTTTTTAAGCAAGATGTTTCATCTAAATTGGGTTTGATATGGAAATTAGTCTCTTTCCAAGTCCTCCAGGCCATGAGCATGGTAAAAAAAACTATTGCCGGTGTCCAGCTCATCAGTTATTAGTACTGGTTTCTTCCAATTTAGACAATTTAAAAGCTGAAGTAATAATAAATATTTTTGAAAGCTTTCTTTGCTTGAGCCTATTGTAAGGAAAAATGATCATAACATATTTAAACCATAAGAGTGTTTAAAAGTCATTAAAAACTAATATACATATATATAAGATTGGTCTAGGCAATGCTGTTGTCTCTTGTAATATATTCTATTTCTTAACATGGAGGAGAGACAACATATAGGCAAAAAATGTTTAAAGGAAAGTCCACTGTTTGTAAGCTATTTACTTCATTTTGTTTAGATCCAGGAAAATCACTTTTTGAGCAGATACAAATCTTCCATTTGTTTCTGTTTTCTGTTGCTACGCTGTTCTTTTCAGAGACCTCTATAACCTTTTGCTTGATTGGATTTTTGTGTCACAAAAATAATAATTTATCAGGTGTTGTTAAAAATAAATTCAGCTTTATGGTCTCAATTAACATGATTAATGAAATGCAATATAATACCCAATAACAGTAAGCTATATAGATACTGTATATAGTCATCTATAATCATTAATTTGCTTTCTAGTAATAAATGGGCTGTGTATGTGTATGTAATATGGTACATTATATTAGGGCACCTTAAAGGGACACTAAACCCAAAATATTTCTTTCATGATTCAGATAGAGAATACAATTTCAAACAACATTCCAATTTACTTCTATTTTCTAATTTGTGTTATTGTTTACGTATCCTTTGTTGAAGAAATAGCAATGCACATGGGTGAGCCAATCACACAAGTCATCTATGTGCAGCCACCAATCAGCAGCTACTGAGCTTATCTAGATATGCTTTTCAGCAAAGGATATCAAAATAATGAAGCAAATTAGATAATAGAGGTAAATTAGAAAGGTGTTTAAAATGACATACTCTTTCTAAATCATGAAAGAAAAAGTTGATGTGTGATACAATTGTTGCACATAGTAAGCTTCAAATTTCTTTACACATACTAAAAATGGTTGGGTGTACATAATGAGTTGGACAATGGGGTATCCACAGGTTAACAAAAGTAGGGTCATATGCTTGTAGATATATTGGGAGGGGGGGTGATGCTAAAATTAGAGGGTTTAAGGCTCTTAAATATTACAACCTAGATTAACATTAGATGGTAAAGAGAATACTACTTGCTCAATAAGAACTGGCTGCTTTATCACTAATTATAACGAAGTTCAGAGTAATATACACACATCTTAAAGGCTGATTTATTTCAAATTAGGTGTTTTAGAACCTTTTGGATGTCATGCAATTATTATTAAAATGGCAAATTCTTAACACATTAGACACTAGATTGAACTCTATTTCTTGTCCGAAAATTAAACCACTTCATCGGGACCCTTAATTTGAAAGGTAAACCTCCTAACCTCCAATGAAGGGTAAAATGACTTCTATATGCTATATGGTCCATGAATTAGCATGATTATTATTATCTTTATCTTCATCATTTATTTGTAGAGCACCCACATAACACAAAGATTGGGCTAATACAAATGAAAAGGGAATCACATAAATCAGACATAACATTATAAGTAGTATAGACTTATTTCAAACAAAGGGTGGAAGGAACCTCTAGATATCATGTGTAAAACATCAATTATTGAATTACTAGATACATCCTTTAGTGTTATAAAATGGGTGAGTGATAAAGATTGTTTCTGCTATTATTATTATTATTATCATTTATTTATAGAGCCCCAACATACTCTGTATCATTTATATATAGAGCCCCAACATACTCTGTATCATTTATATATAGAGCCCCAACATACTCTGTATCATTTATTTGTAGAGCACAACATACTCTGTATCATTTATATATAGAGCCCCAACATACTCTGTATCATTTATTTATAGAGCCCCAACATACTCTGTATCATTTATATATAGAGCCCCAACATACTCTGTATTATTTATTTATAGAGCCCCAACATACTCTGTATCATTTATTTATAGAGCCCCAACATACTATGTATTATTTATTTGTAGAGCATCAACATACTCTGTATTATTTATTTATAGAGCCCCAACATACTCTGTATCATTTATTTATAGAGCCCCAACATACTCTGTATCATTTATTTGTAGAGCCCCAACATACTATGTATTATTTATTTGTAGAGAATCAACATACTCTGTATCATTTATTTGTAGAGCACAACATACTCTGTATTATTTATTTGTAGAGCACCAACATACTCTATATTATTTATTTATAGAGCCCCAACATACTCTGTATCATTTATTTGTAGAGCCCCAACATACTATGTATTATTTATTTGTAGAGCATCAACATACTCTGTATCATTTATTTGTAGAGCACAACATACTCTGTATTATTTATTTGTAGAGCACCAACATACTCTGTATTATTTATTTGTAGAGCACCAACATACTCTGTATCATTTATTTGTAGAGCACAACATACTCTGTATTATTTATTTGTAGAGCACCAACATACTCTGTATTATTTATTTATAGAGCCCCAACATACTCTGTATCATTTATTTATAGAGCCCCAACATACTCTGTATTATTTATTTGTAGAGCACCAACATACTCTGTATCATTTATTTGTAGAGCACCAACATACTCTGTATCATTTATTTGTAGAGCACCAACATACTCTGTATCATTTATTTGTAGAGCACCAACATACTCTGTATTATTTATTTATAGAGCCCCAACATACTCTGTATCATTTATTTATAGAGCCCCAACATACTCTGTATCATTTATTTGTAGAGCACCAACATACTCTGTATCATTTATTTGTAGAGCCCCAACATACTCTGTATTATTTATTTATAGAGCCCCAACATACTCTGTATCATTTAT
Organism: Bombina bombina; assembly: GCF_027579735.1. NCBI lineage: Eukaryota > Metazoa > Chordata > Amphibia > Anura > Bombinatoridae > Bombina > Bombina bombina. Next base: position 197,741,077 of record NC_069503.1, on the reverse strand, counting down.
TTGTAGAGCCCCAACATACTCTGTATTATTTATTTATAGAGCCCCAACATACTCTGTATTATTTATTTATAGAGCCCCAACATACTCTGTATTATTTATTTGTAGAGCACCAACATACTCTGTATCATTTATTTATAGAGCCCCAACATACTCTGTATTATTTATTTGTAGAGCACCAACATACTCTGTATCATTTATTTATAGAGCCCCAACATACTCTGTATCATTTATTTATAGAGCCCCAACATACTCTGTATTATTTATTTGTAGAGCACCAACATACTCTGTATTATTTATTTGTAGAGCACAACATTCTCTGTATCATTTATTTGTAGAGCATCAACATACTCTGTATTATTTATTTGTAGAGCACCAACATACTCTGTATTATTTATTTGTAGAGCACCAACATACTCTGTATTATTTATTTGTAGAGCACCAACATGCTCTGTATCATTTATTTGTAGAAAACCAGCATACTCTGTATCATTTATTTGTAGAGCACCAACATACTCTGTATCATTTATTTGTAGAGCACAACATTCTCTGTATCATTTATTTGTAGAGCATCAACATACTCTGTATCATTTATTTGTAGAGCACCAACATACTCTGTATTATTTATTTGTAGAGCACCAACATACTCTGTATCATTTATTTATAGAGCCCCAACATACTCTGTATCATTTATTTATAGAGCCCCAACATACTCTGTATTATTTATTTGTAGAGCACCAACATACTCTGTATTATTCATTTGTAGAGCACCAACATGCTCTGTATCATTTATTTGTAGAGAACCAGCATACTCTGTATCATTTATTTGTAGAGCACCAACATACTCTGTATCATTTATTTGTAGAGCACAACATTCTCTGTATCATTTATTTGTAGAGCATCAACATACTCTGTATCATTTATTTGTAGAGCACCAACATACTCTGTATTATTTATTTGTAGAGCACCAGCATACTCTGTATCATTTATTTGTAGAGCACAACATACTCTGTATCATTTATTTGTAGAGCACAACATACTCTGTATCATTTATTTGTAGAGCATCAACATACTCTGTATCATTTATTTGTAGAGCACAAACATACTCTGTATTATTTATTTGTAGAGCACCAGCATACTCTGTATCATTTATTTGTAGAGAACCAGCATACTCTGTATCATTTATTTGTAGAGCATCAACATACTCTGTATCATTTATTTGTAGAGCACCAACATACTCTGTATCATTTATTTGTAGAGCACCCACATACTAGGTATCATTTGTTTGTAGAGCACCAACATACTCTGTATCATTTCTTTGTAGAGCACCAACATACTCTGTATCATTTATTTGTAGAGCACTGACATACTCTGTATCATTTATTTATAGAGCACCAACATACTCTGTATCATTTGTTTGTAGAGCACCAACATACTCTGTATCTTTTGTTTGTAGAGCACCAACATACTCTGTATCATTTATTTGTAGTGCACCCACATACTCTGTATCATTTGTTTGTAGAGCACCAACATACTCTGTATCATTTATTTGTAGAGCACCAACATACTCTGTATCATTTATTTGTAGAGCACCAACATACTCTGTATCTTTTGTTTGTAGAGCACCAACATACTCTCTATCATTTATTTGTAGAGCACCAACATACTCTGTATCATTTATTTGTAGAGCACCAACATACTCTGTATCTTTTATTTGTAGAGCACCAACATACTCTGTATCATTTATTTTAGAGCACCAACATACTCTGTATCATTTATTTGTAGAGAACCAGCATACTCTGTATCATTTATTTGTAGAGCACCAACATACTCTGTATCTTTTATTTGTAGAGCATCAACATACTCTGTATCATTTATTTGTAGAGCACCAACATACTCTGTATCATTTATTTGTAGAGAACCAGCATACTCTGTATTATTTATTTGTAGAGCACAACATACTCTGTATAATTTATTTGTAGAGCACCAACATACTTTGTATCATTTATTTATAGAGCCCCAACATACTCTGTATCATTTATTTATAGAGCCCCAACATACTCTGTATTATTTATTTGTAGAGCACCAACATACTCTGTATTATTTATTTGTAGAGCACCAACATGCTCTGTATCATTTATTTGTAGAGAACCAGCATACTCTGTATCATTTATTTGTAGAGCACCAACATACTCTGTATCATTTATTTGTAGAGCACAACATACTCTGTATCATTTATTTGTAGAGCATTAACATACTCTGTATCATTTATTTGTAGAGCACCAACATACTCTGTATTATTTATTTGTAGAGCACCAGCATACTCTGTATCATTTATTTGTAGAGCTCAACATACTCTGTATCATTTATTTGTAGAGCACAACATACTCTGTATCATTTATTTGTAGAGCATCAACATACTCTGTATCATTTATTTGTAGAGCACCAACATACTCTGTATTATTTATTTGTAGAGCACCAGCATACTCTGTATCATTTATTTGTAGAGAACCAGCATACTCTGTATCATTTATTTGTAGAGCATCAACATACTCTGTATCATTTATTTGTAGAGCACCAACATACTCTGTATCATTTATTTGTAGAGCACCCACATACTCTGTATCATTTGTTTGTAGAGCACCAACATACTCTGTATCATTTATTTGTAGAGCACCAACATACTCTGTATCATTTATTTGTAGAGCACTGACATACTCTGTATCATTTATTTATAGAGCACCAACATACTCTGTATCATTTGTTTGTAGAGCACCAACATACTCTGTATCTTTTGTTTGTAGAGCACCAACATACTCTGTATCATTTATTTGTAGAGCACCCACATACTCTGTATCATTTGTTTGTAGAGCACCAACATACTCTGTATCATTTATTTGTAGAGCACCAACATACTCTGTATCATTTATTTGTAGAGCACCAACATACTCTGTATCTTTTGTTTGTAGAGCACCAACATACTCTCTATCATTTATTTGTAGAGCACCAACATACTCTGTATCATTTATTTGTAGAGCACCAACATACTCTGTATCTTTTATTTGTAGAGCACCAACATACTCTGTATCATTTATTTGTAGAGCACCAACATACTCTGTATCATTTATTTGTAGAGAACCAGCATACTCTGTATCATTTATTTGTAGAGCACCAACATACTCTGTATGTTTTATTTGTAGAGCATCAACAAACTCTGTATCATTTATTTGTAGAGCACCAACATACTCTGTATCATTTATTTGTAGAGAACCAGCATACTCTGTATTATTTATTTGTAGAGCACAACATACTCTGTATAATTTATTTGTAGAGCACCAACATACTTTGTATCATTTATTTGTAGAGCACCAACATACTCTGTATCATTTATTTGTAGAGCACCAACATACTCTGTATCATTTGTTTGTAGAGCACCAACATACTCTGTATAATTTATTTGTAGAGAACCAGCATACTCTGTATTATTTATTTGTAGAGCACCGACATACTCTGTATCATTTATTTGTAGAGCACCAACATACTCTGTATTATTTATTTGTAGAGCACCAACATACTCTGTATCATTTATTTGTAGAGAACCAGCATACTCTGTATTATTTATTTATAGAGCACCGACATACTCTTTATCATTTATTTGTAGAGAACCAGCATACTCTGGAATATTTATTTGTAGAGCACCAACATACTCTGTATCATTTATTTGTAGAGCACCAACATACTCTGTATCATTTATTTGTAGAGCACCAACATACTCTGTATCATTTATTTGTAGAGCACCGACATACTCTGTATCATTTATTTGTAGAGCACCGACATACTCTGTATCATTTATTTGTAGAGAACCAGCATACTCTGTATTATTTATTTGTAGAGCACCAACATACTCTGTATCATTTATTTGTAGAGAACCAACATACTCTGTATTATTTATTTGTAGAGCACCAGCATACTCTGTATTATTTATTTGTAGAACACCAACATACTCTGTATCATTTATTTGTAGAGCACCAACATACTCTGTATCATTTATTTGTAGAGCTCCAACATACTCTGTATCTTTTATTTGTAGAGCACCAGCATACTCTGTATCAATTATTTGTAGAGCACCAACATCCTCTGTATCATTTGTTTGTAGAGCACCAACATACTCTGTATCATTTATTTGTAGAGAACCAGCATACTCTGTAATATTTATTTGTAGAGCACCAACATACTCTGTATCATTTGTTTGTAGAGATCCAGCATACTCTGTATTATTTATTTGTAGAGCACCGACATACTCTGTATCATTTATTTGTAGAGCACCAACATACTCTGTATCATTTGTTTGTAGAGCACCAACATACTCTGTATCATTTATTTGTAGAGCACCAACATACTCTGTATCTTTTATTTGTAGAGCACCAACATACTCTGTATCATTTATTTGTAGAGCACCAACATACTCTGTATCATTTATTTGTAGAGCACCAACATACTCTGTATCATTTGTTTGTAGAGCACCAACATACTCTGTATCATTTATTTTTAGAGCACCAACATACTCTGTATCATTTATTTGTAGAGCACCGACATACTCTGTATCATTTATTTGTAGAGCATCGACATACTCTGTATCATTTATTTGTAGAGCACCAACATACTCTGTATCATTTATTTGTAGAGCACCAACATACTCTGTATCATTTATTTGTAGAGCACCAACATACTCTGTATCATTTATTTGTAGAGCACCAACATACTCTGTATCATTTGTTTGTAGAGCACCAACATACTCTGTATCATTTATTTTTAGAGCACCAACATACTCTGTATCATTTATTTGTAGAGCACCGACATACTCTGTATCATTTATTTGTAGAGCATCGACATACTCTGTATCATTTATTTGTAGAGCACCAACATACTCTGTATCATTTGTTTGTAGAGCACCAACATACTCTTTATCATTTGTTTGTAGAGCACCAACATACTCTGTATCATTTATTTGTAGAGCACCAACATACTCTGTATCATTTATTTGTAGAGCACCAACATACTCTGAATCTTTTATTTGTAGAGCACCAACATACTCTGTATCATTTGTTTGTAGAGCACCAACAAACTCTGTATCATTTGTTTGTAGAGCACCAACATACTCTGTATCATTTATTTGTAGAGCACCGACATACTCTGTATCATTTATTTGTAGAGCACCGACATACTCTGTATCATTTATTTGTAGAGCACTGACATACTCTGTATCATTTATTTGTAGAGCACCAACATACTCTTTATCATTTGTTTGTAGAGCACCAACATACTCTGTATCATTTGTTTGTAGAGCACCAACATACTCTTTATCATTTATTTGTAGAGCACCAACATACTCTGTATCATTTATTTGTAGAGCACCAACATACTCTGTATCATTTATTTGTATAGAACCAGCATACTATGTATTATTTATTTGTAGAGCACCAGCATACTCTGTATTATTTATTTGTAGAGAACCAGCATACTCTGTATCATTTATTTGTAGAGAACCAGCATACTCTGTATCATTTATTTGTAGAGAACCAGCATACTCTGTATCATTTATTTGTAGAGCATCAACATACTCTGTATAATTTATTTGTAGAGCACCAACATACTCTGTATCATTTATTTGTAGAGAACCAGCATACTCTGTATCATTTATTTGTAGAGCACCAACATACTCTGTATCATTTATTTTTAGAGCACCAACATACTCTGTATCATTTATTTGTAGAGCACCAACATACTCTGTATCATTTATTTGTAGAGCACCAACATACTCTGTATCATTTATTTGTAGAGCACCAACATACTCTGTATCATTTATTTGTAGAGCACCAACATGCTCTGTGTCATATATTTGTAGAGCACCAACATACTCTGTATCATTTATTTGTAGAGCACCAACATGCTCTGTGTCATATATTTGTAGAGCACCAACATACTCTGTATCATTTATTTGTAGAGCACCAACATGCTCTGTATCATTTATTTGTAGAGCACCAACATGCTCTGTATCATTTATTTGTAGAGCACCAACATACTCTGTATTATTTATTTGTAGAGCACCAACATACTATGTATCATTTATTTGTAGAGCACCAACATGCTCTGTATCATTTATTTGTAGAGCACCAACATACTCTGTATCATTTATTTGTAGAGCACCAACATACTCTGTATCATTTATTTGTAGAGCACCAACATACTCTGTATCATTTCTTTGTAGAGCACCAACATGCTCTGTATCATTTATTTGTAGAGCACCAACATACTCTGTATCATTTATTTGTAGAGCACCAACATGCTCTGTATCATTTATTTGTAGAGCACCAACATGCTCTGTATCATTTATTTGTAGAGCACCAACATACTCTGTATCATTTATTTGTAGAGCACCAACATGCTCTGTGTCATATATTTGTAGAGCACCAACATACTCTGTATCATTTATTTGTAGAGCACCAACATGCTCTGTATCATTTATTTGTAGAGCACCAACATGCTCTGTATCATTTATTTGTAGAGCACCAACATACTCTGTATTATTTATTTGTAGAGCACCAACATACTATGTATCATTTATTTGTAGAGCACCAACATGCTCTGTATCATTTATTTGTAGAGCACCAACATGCTCTGTATCATTTATTTGTAGAGCACCAACATACTCTGTATTATTTATTTGTAGAGCACCAACATACTATGTATCATTTATTTGTAGAGCACCAACATGCTCTGTATCATTTATTTGTAGAGCACCAACATACTCTGTATCATTTATTTGTAGAGCACCAACATACTCTGTATCATTTATTTGTAGAGCACCAACATACTCTGTATCATTTCTTTGTAGAGCACCAACATGCTCTGTATCATTTATTTGTAGAGCACCAACATGCTCTGTATCATTTATTTGTAGAGCACCAACATACTCTGTATCATTTATTTGTAGAGCACCAACATACTCTGTATCATTTATTTGTAGAGCACCAACATACTCTGTATCATTTATTTGTAGAGCACCAACATGCTCTGTATCATTTATTTGTAGAGCACCAACATGCTCTGTATCATTTATTTGTAGAGCACCAACTTACTCTGATTATTTATTTGGAGAGCACCAACATACTCTGATTATTTATTTGTAGAGCACCAACATACTCTGCATAGCTAATTTCTTTATTTCGGTATTTTCATGGTAGAAGGAGTTTATTTTTGTGCCCCCACCTAAACATCAACATTTCTTGTTCTGCTAATCATGATCGAATATCAAAAAAGTTCTTATTTTAATGACAGGTGAAGGTAGGCAAAATGAATGCCTGCTTGAGAAAAAATTTGATATTTTAAATGGAAAAATTGTATGAGGCAGTTTGATATACTGAACATTTTCATAACCACTCTTCCAAAAATAAATTAAAAATCATTGAGCACCTTACAAGTATTTTATTTTTGCCAATATTGTTTAATTAATTAATGTTTGTTTTCCAGTGATGCGACTGTTTTTTAGTGTTTATGTAAAGTAACATATTTACCATTTAAGGGCTGTAGGCTGAGTGCAGATGTATGCTTGCGATGTAGTTGATATAGCAGGGAAATAATACGCCTGCCTGTCAGGTGTCTGTGGGTATTCCAGATTGGCAAATTAAATATCAAACAAAGAAGTTGAAAAAATGGAAAGAAAACGACCATTAAATAACAGCAGATATAAAGTGATGGTAAACGTCCCCCTTTGTATAATCAGATCCGAAATGGAAACATTTTAGATGCAGTTTAGACGGCTAGATTAACAAGTAAGTTAAAACCCATCTTTATTGAAACTGATGAATTCAATTAAACTCCATTCCATTCCTCATTTAATTACAAATAAAAAGTTTACCATCACTTTAAACAAATGCTTTATTATTGATCAAGGAATAAGGAGACTTATGAAATGGTTGCGTGTTGCATACACTGTTTAAATGTTGTATAATATCTATGGTGATGTGCCACTTTAAGGTGGTGAAGATATTATTGCTTGGCAAAACATTTTATATTTTTAAATGCTGACCTTTTAGTGTTAACCCTTAATTATGGACTCAGTGAAAGAAAAAAAAGAGCAATAGTATTTATTATTATTTCAGATGATTTGACATTTTATAAACAGTGCAGAAGTTCAGCAGATAGAGTCAGTAAAAGGCTTTGTAACAGCAGAAGAAAAAGCAAGTTTCTTTTGCAACTTAGTAGATTGCTTGTTAGGCCTTGTTTTAAACCTCCTGAAGGATATAAGCTACAGTTCAGAAGAGGGTTTATAAAATTATACACTGTATAAAAATTATAACTTGACAGGAAATATGCCATTACCTTAATATGAAATACAGCAACAAAATGGCACCAGAAGGGTCAAGCAGGAACTCATTAGCGGTAAATCTCCTCTCCTACAGGGGGAAAACGCAAAGAGACAAAGTCCAGCACAGCTAGAACTTCATAGAGTAATAGTGTGGAATCATATGCACTTAAAAAACAGTTGCACCTGAGCAGGTCCTGAACACTTATATTCTATAAATTGGCGTTTTTTAATCCCCCCAGGCTTCTCTCACAGGGGGGGGGGGGGGATTGACAGTCCCTGCTCACTAACGAGGCATTGGCGTTGCCCATGAGATGAAGTGTGCAATGATAAATGCCGCAATGCCGGGCAGATAGGGGCGGAAATTTTTGCCCTTGTCTGTTCGGGTGTTATTTAATCTAGCTCATATTTTATGCGTTTTCATGTTTCTATGTAAAACAAGTCAGAGGGCTCCATTTATCATTTGGCAGGCAGACGAGGTTCACTGTTATGAACCTTGTCTGCCCAGCCTCCTGGTGAGCGTTTAGCAGTACGCTGCTAATTGTGTGCAAGAGGGGGCTGTTAATCATCTTGATCCAATCAGGATGAATGCAATCTGCCACACTTTAGGTGGTGGAGAGGTTAAGTAACAGTGTTTCAGGGTCGCTGTGAGTGAGCCTGAAATGCTGTGCTTCCGAAGATGCTATCACAGCTTGATAAATGGAGCCCAAAGTGTGAGATTAGAGTACAGTTTTCAGCTGAATTTGACCTTTTCTTGAACATGCTCATGCCATTCAGGTACCATTTGATAACAATTTGAGATTTCAAATATATTGTTATATGATAATCCTTATCAAGCCTGAGTAAGATTACAGATATTTTGTCTTTGTTTTTTTATTAAATCTCCACAAAAACTGAAATTTCTGGTGATGTGAGATTTTACAATATCATTCTCCTCTCAGAATCTCAGCTAATTATTACTTTTATTAAATGTGGATAATACAATCATACAAATAACAGCAATATTGTTTTGTTATACAGTGAGTTAGCACTTTCAATGGGTAACTGTGAATAATGAGCCTAAAGTGCCAAGGAATGGTTTTGGTGACATCATAAATCATGAAGTTAAAGGTCAACTGTTCTAGAAATGTCAATGCAAATTCAAGCATGCATTATAGATCCATGATACACAGTTAGCCATTATATATATTTTATAATTTATGAACAAGTTATTGACAACAAAATTAGAATAGCCCCTAAAGTTCAGATTCACAAGCAAATTGTGAGTAATGTTGGTACATTGACATGTTTTCTGTTTGGGGTCAGCTGACTGCAGATTATTTTGGTTTGCAGGAAACTTCTTGCCTTACTGAGGGTGTAAGTTCTTCTAGCTTAATCAATGGGCGTTAATGATGATAAAAAAAAAACTTCTAATATAAATGTACAAGTAATAGTGAGTCGCCAGCAAGTACAGTACAGTACTAGACAAGAGAATTTTTATACATACAGTATATTATGTAAACAATAACAGCTGATAGAGTCAATTCTTCAGTCTACTTAACTAATTTTCTACAGAAAATTCAATAGCAGTCTTAAGACCAAAATATTTATTATTAAGATGAACACATTTATTACCTTTAAACTTCTAGAGTTCAATTTGGCTCTTCGTTTCATAGCACATTACCAAATGTTATTTGATTCCACTTTATATTGTAAGTATTTTGTAATTTTCTCTTGCTAATGTAGACTAATGTATACGTTTGTATAGTATTTTTTTTACGTCCTTGCTTTGCTTACTATTTCATTGTATCTTCCAACTTTCAAATTCCGATCATTCAAAATATAAAACTTTATTGTTCATAATCCATCTTGCATCCACATTCTGCATCTTGATGCATTAAATTTGTTCTCTGTTTTGCTCCTTTTGCTAAAGTATTCCATCACTGCCAGGTGTGCTCAAACACACTTGAAAATGTGGATAACATGGAGTATTTGATGATTCACTGAAATGCAACTTGAATTAAATTCACATTCAATATGTCTGTTTAATTATACTTTTGATGCTCTGCAGTGTTTATTTTGTTAAGTATATCTTTAAGCCTTTAAATAATAAATGTACAATTTAATACACAAAAACGTTACATGTGGCATGAGGTTAGCGCTGCGGAATCTGTTGGCGCTCTACAAATAACTGATAATAATAATAATGAGGTTAAGCAATTACAGTTGCTTTTTCAACCATCTATTCTGAACTCAGATGTTCAATATGCTCAATATGATATTAAACACAACATACACTAGTGCTATGGCAGACAGACATCAGATCTTTATGTGATTTCCTAGCAATAAATGAATCATTATCAAACTACTCTCTAAAAAAAGTGGAAAATTGTTGAAAATACTAATAACCAATAATAAGAATGCTGACTATAGTGAAACAAAGCCTTCGCCACCAACATGATTTTATTTCCCAGTGGTACTATAGAAAAATCATTCTTTGATACATTTACTGTAATAACACGCAATGGTGGTAAATTCTCAGCAGTTTATTTGCAACATGAGATTAGTTGACTGGGAAGAAATGGGTTACACGCTCACACACTCATACTTATCTTAGGTTCCCAAGCACACTGCATGGTTGTCTGTCTATTTCTGTTTGTCTATCTGCCTGCTTGTCTGTCTCTCGTCTATCTATCTTATCTATCCATCTAACGATCTATTTATCTTTTTGTCTATTTGTCTCATCTTTCTATTTATCTTTGTCATAGTTTATCTACTAGTTGTCTGTATCATTTATTTGTTGTTTGTCTATCTATTATCTATCTTTTTTATCAGTGTTTCTTTCTATTTATCTATCTACCTTATGCCTATTTTTATGTTTGTGTCTTCTATTTATAGATCTACTATCTGTCTGCCTGTCTCTCTGTATGTCTGTGCGTTATCTATGTATCTATTTATCTATGTATCTATCATATTTCTCTTTTTGTCTTCTATTTATCAATCTACTAACTGTCTGTATATCTGTGTGTCTTCTATTTTTATACTAGTCGTCTGTTTAATACATTTGCTTTCTATATCTATCTATCTATCTATCTATCTATCTATCTATCTATCTATCTATCTATCTATCTATCTATCTATCTATCTATATATCTATCTGTCTGTCTGTCTATAATCTGTCTGTCTGTCTGTCTTTATCTATCTATCTATCATCTATCTATCTGTCTATCTGCCTGTCTCTATCTAACTGTCTGTCTGTCTGTCTCTATCTATCTGTCTATCTATCTTTAATCTGTCTCTGTCTGTCTGTCTGTAGCTATCTGTCTGTATCTATCTGTCTATCTATCTATCTATCTATCTATCTATCTAGAATCTAGCCAATAGAGATAAGGCATGTTATTTTCCCAACAAGCAGAGCACTTGGAGATTCAGTAAACATATCCGTATAATCATATACAGTGGTGCACTGATAACTGTAACTCTTGCCTCTGCATCGCCGACTTCTAAGGCTAATCTCCCTTCTCCTTCAGTCAGATTGTACAAGAATTAATCAACATTTTAAAACCTTAATACATTCAGCA